>NW_021143857.1:0-228454 GCF_004193775.1 Glycine soja | reverse complement strand
CTCAAGAGCTTCCATTGTTAAATTTCGAACTCTCGATATATCATGCGCCTGAATCGACATCCGAGTGAAAAGATTATGATCCATTTTGTCAATTGGTCAATTGAGCGTTCCATTGATTTCCAAATTTCGGTAATTCGACCGTCTCGATATATCATGCGCCTATAATCGCACATCCGAGTGAAAAGTTATGACCATTTGAATTGCTCAAAGCTTTCATGTTCAATTTCGAACGTCTCGATATATCATGCGCATGAATCAGACATCCGAGTTAAAAGTTAGGACCTTTGAATTTCTCGAGAGCTTCCGTTGTTCAATTTCGAGCGTCTCAATATATTATGCGCCTGAATCTGACCTCCGTGGAAAAGTTATGACCATTTGAATTTCGAAAGCTTCCGTTGTTCAATTCGAGCGGTCTCGATATATTATGCTGCCTGAATCGGACATCCTATGAAAAGTTATGATCATTTGAATTGCTCAAGAGCTTCCATGTTAAATTTCGAACTTCTCGATATATTATGCGCCTGAATCGGACATCCGAGTGAAAAGTTATGACCATTTGAATTTTCAGAGCTTCCATTGTTCAATTTCGAACGTCCGATATATTATGCGCCTAATCGACCATCCGAGTGAAAAGTTATGACCATTTGAATTGCTCAAGAGCTTCCATTGTTCAATTTCGAACGTCTCGATATATTATGCGCCTGAATCAGACATCCGAGTAAAAGTATGACCATTTGAATTCTCAAGAGCTTCCGTGTTCAATTTCGAGCGTCTCGATATATTATGCGCCTGAATCGACATCCGAGTAAAAGTTATGACCATTGAATTCTCAAGCTTCCTTGTTCAATTCGACGTCTCGATATATTATGCCCTGAATCGACATCCGAGTGAAAAGTTATGACCATTTGAATTCTCGAAGAGCTTCCGTTGTTCAATTTCGAGCGTCTCGATATATTATGCGCCTGAATCGGACTCCGAGTGAAAAGTTATGACCATTGAATTCTCAAGAGCTTCCTTTGTTCAATTTCGAGCGTCTCGATATATTATGTGCCTGAATCGGACATCCTAGTGAAAAGTTATGATCATTTGAATTGCTCGAAGAGCTTCCATTGTTCAATTTCGAACGTCTCGATATATTACGCGCTGAATCGGACATCCGAGTGAAAGTTATGACCATTTGAATTTCTCGAGAGCTTCCATTGTTCAATTTCGAACGTCTCAATATATTATGCGCCTGAATCGGATATCCGAGTGAAAAGTTATGACCATTTGAATTTCTCGAGAGCTTTCCGTTGTTCAATTTCGAGCGTCTCATATATTATGCGCCTGAATCGACCTCCGTAGTGAAAAGTTATGACCATTTGAATTTCTCGAGAGCTTCCGTTGTTCAATTTCGAGCGTCTCAATATATTATGTGCCTGAATCGGACATCCTAGTGAAAAGTTATGATCATTTGAATTGCTCAAGAGCTTCCAGTGTTCCAATTTCGAACGTCTCGATATATTATGCGCTTGAATCGGACATCCAGTTAAAAGTTATGACATTTGAATTGCTAAGAGCTTCCATTGTTCAATTTCGAACGTCTCGATATATTACGCGCCTGAATCGGACATCCGAGTAAAAGTTATGACCATTTGAATTTCTCGAGAGCTTCCATTGTTCAATTTCGAACGTCTCGATATATTATGCGCCTGAATCGGATATCCGAGTGAAAGTTATGACCATTTGAATTTCTCGAAAGCATCCGTTGTTCAATTCGAGCGTCTCGATATATTATGCGCCTGAATCGAACCTCCGAGTGAAAATTATGACCATTTGAATTTCTCGAGAGCTTCGTTGTTCAATTTCGAGCGTCTCGATATATTATGTGCCTGAATCGGACATCCTAATGAAACGTTATGATCATTTGATTTGCTGAAGAGCTTCCATTGTTCAATTTCGAACGTCTCGATATATTATGCGCCTTAATCGGACATCCGAGTGAAAAGTTATGACCATTTGAATTGCTCAAGAGCTTTCATTGTTCAATTTCGAACGTCTCGATATATCATGCGCATGAATCAGACATCCGAGTTAAAAGTTAGGACCTTTTGAATTTCTCGAGAGCTTCCGTTGTTCAATTTCGAGCGTCTCAATATATTATGCGCCTGAATCTGACTCCGTGTGAAAAGTTATGACCATTTGAATTTTTCGAAAGTTCCGTTGTTAATTTCGAGCGTCTCGATATATCATGCGCCTTAATCGGACATCCGAGTGAAAAGTTATGACCATTTGAATTGCTCAAGAGCTTTCATTGTTCAATTTCGAACGTCTCGATATATCATGCGCATGAATCAGACATCCGAGTTAAAAGTTAGGACCTTTGAATTTCTCGAGAGCTTCCGTTGTTCAATTTCGAGCGTCTCGAATATTATGTGCCTGAATCGGACATCCGAGTGAAAAGTTATGATCATTTGAATTGCTCAAGAGCTTCCATTGTTAATTTCGAACTTCTCGATATATTATGCGCCTGAATCGGACATCCGAGTGAAAAGTTATGACCATTTGAATTGGTCAAGAGCTTCCATTGTTCAATTTCGAACGTCTCGATATATCATGCGCCTTAATCGGACATCCGAGTGAAAAGTTATGACCATTTGAATTGCTCAAGAGCTTTCATTGTTCAATTTCGAACGTCTCGATATATCATGCGCATGAATCAGACATCCGAGTTAAAAGTTAGGACCTTTTGAATTTCTCAAGAGCTTCCGTTGTTCAATTTCGAGCGTCTCAATATATTATGCGCCTGAATCTGACCTCCGTGTGAAAAGTTATGACCATTTGAATTTTTCGAAAGTTCCGTTGTTGAATTTCGAGCGTCTCGATATATCATGCGCCTTAATCGGACATCCGAGTGAAAAGTTATGACCATTTGAATTGCTCAAGAGCTTTCATTGTTCAATTTCGAACGTCTCGATATATCATGTGCATGAATCAGACATCCGAGTTAAAAGTTAGGACCTTTTGAATTTCTCGAGAGCTTCCGTTGTTCAATTTCGAGCGTCTCAATATATTATGCGCCTGAATCTGACCTCCGTGTGAGAAGTTATGACCATTTGAATTTCTCGAAAGCATCCGTTGTTCAATTTCGAGCGTCTCGATATATTATGCGCCTGAATCGAACCTCCGAGTGAAAATTTATGACCATTTGAATTTCTCGAGAGCTTGCGTTGTTCAATTTCGAGCGTCTCGATATATTATGTGCCTGAATCGGACATCCTAGTGAAACGTTATGATCATTTGATTTGCTGAAGAGCTTCCATTGTTCAATTTCGAACGTCTCGATATATTATGCGCCTTAATCGGACATCCGAGTGAAAAGTTATGACCATTTGAATTGCTCAAGAGCTTTCATTGTTCAATTTCGAACGTATCGATATATCATGCGCATGAATCAGACATCCGAGTTAAAAGTTAGGACCTGTTGAATTTCTCAAGAGCTTCCGTTGTTCAATTTCGAGCGTCTCAATATATTATGCGCCTGAATCTGACCTCCGTGTGAAAAGTTATGACCATTTGAATTTCTCGAAAGCATCCGTTGTTCAATTTCGAGCGTCTCGATATATTATGCGCCTGAATCGAACCTCCGAGTGAAAATTTATGACCATTTGAATTTCTCGAGAGCTTGCGTTGTTCAATTTCGAGCGTCTCGATATATTATGTGCCTGAATCGGACATCCTAGTGAAACGTTATGATCATTTGATTTGCTGAAAGCTTCCATTGTTCAATTTCGAACGTCTCGATATATTATTCGCCTTAATCGGACATCCGAGTTAAAAGTTTGACCATTTGAATTGCTCCAGAGCTTTCATTGTTCAATTTCGAACGTCTCGATAAATAATGCGCATGAATCAGACATCCGAGTTAAAAGTTAGGACCTTTTGAATTTCTCGAGAGCTTCCGTTGTTCAATTTCGAGCGTCTCAATATATTATGCGCCTGAATCTGACCTCCGTGTGAAAAGTTATGACCATTTGAATTTTTCGAAAGCTTCCGTTGTTCAATTTCGAGCGTCTCGATATATCATGCGCCTTAATCGGACATCCGAGTGAAAAGTTATGACCATTTGAATTGCTCAAGAGCTTTCATTGTTCAATTTCGAACGTCTCGATATATAATGCGCATGAATCAGACATCCGAGTTAAAAGTTAGGACCTTTTGAATTTCTCGAGAGCTTCCGTTGTTCAATTTCGAGCGTCTCAATATATTATGCGCCTGAATCTGACCTCCGTGTGAAAAGTTATGACCATTTGAATTTTTCGAAAGCTTCCGTTGTTCAATTTCGAGCGTCTCGATATATTATGTGCCTGAATCGGACATCCAAGTGAAAAGTTATGATCATTTGAATTGCTCAAGAGCTTCCATTGTTAAATTTCGAACTTCTCGATATATTATGCGCCTGAATCGGACATCCGAGTGAAAAGTTATGACCATTTGAATTGGTCAAGAGCTTCCATTGTTCAATTTCGAACGTCGATATATCATGCGCCTTAATCGGACATCCGAGTGAAAAGTTATGACCATTTGAATTGCTCAAGAGCTTCCATTGTTCAATTTCGAGCGTCTCGATATATTATGCGCCTGAATCGGACATCCGAGTGAAAAGTTATGACCATTTGAATTTCTCGAGAGCTTCCATTGTTCAATTTCGAAAGTCTCGATATATTATGCGCCTGAATCGGACATCCGAGTGAAAAGTTATGACCATTGAATTTCTCGAGAGCTTCATTGTTCAATTTCGAGCGTCTCAATATATTATGCGCCTGAATCTGACCTCCGTGTGAAAAGTTATGACCATTTGAATTTCTCGAGAGCTTCCGTTGTTCAATTTCGAGCGTCTCAATATATTATGTGCCTGAATCGGACATCCTAGTGAAAAGTTATGATCATTTGAATTGCTCAAGAGCTTCCATTGTTCAATTTCGAACGTCTCGATATATTATGCGCATGAATCGGACATCCTAGTTAAAAGTTATGATCATTTGAATTGCTGAAGAGCTTCCATTGTTCAATTTCGAACGTCTCGATATATTACGCGCCTGAATCGGACATCCGAGTGAAAAGTTATGACCATTTGAATTTCTCGAGAGCTTCCGTTGTTCAATTTCGAGCGTCTCGATATATTGTGTGCCTGAAACGGACATCCTAGTGAAAAGTTATGATCATTTGAATTGCTGAAGAGCTTCCATTGTTCAATTTCGAACGTCTCGATATATTATGCGCCTGAATCGGACATCCGAGTGAAAAGTTATGACCATTTGAATTGCTCAAGAGCTTTCATTGTTCAATTTCGAAAGTCTCGATATATTATGCGCATGAATCGGACATCCTAGTTAAAAGTTATGATCATTTGAATTGCTGAAGAGCTTCCATTGTTCAATTTCGAACGTCTCGATATATTACGCGCCTGAATCTGACCTCCGTGTGAAAAGTTATGACCATTTGAATTTTTCGAAAGCTTCCGTTGTTCATTTTCGAGCGTCTCGATATATTATGTGCCTGAATCGGACATCCAAGTGAAAAGTTATGATCATTTGAATTGCTCAAGAGCTTCCATTGTTAAATTTCGAACTTCTCGATATATTATGCGCCTGAGTCGGACATCCGAGTGAAAAGTTATGACCATTTGAATTGGTCAAGAGCTTCCATTGTTCAATTTCGAACGTCGATATATCATGCGCCTTAATCGGACATCCGAGTGAAAAGTTATGACCATTTGAATTGCTCAAGAGCTTCCATTGTTCAATTTCGAGCGTCTCGATATATTATGCGCCTGAATCGGACATCCGAGTGAAAAGTTATGACCATTTGAATTTCTCGAGAGCTTCCATTGTTCAATTTCGAAAGTCTCGATATATTATGCGCCTGAATCGGATATCCGAGTGAAAAGTTATGACCATTAGAATTTCTCGAGAGCTTTCATTGTTCAATTTCGAGCGTCTCCATATATTATGCGCCTGAATCTGACCTCCGTGTGAAAAGTTATGACCATTTGAATTTCTCGAGAGCTTCCGTTGTTCAATTTCGAGCGTCTCAATATATTATGTGCCTGAATCGGACATCCTAGTGAAAAGTTATGATCATTTGAATTGCTCAAGAGCTTCCAGTGTTCAATTTCGAACGTCTCGATATATTATGCGCATGAATCGGACATCCGAGTTAAAAGTTGTGACCATTTGAATTGCTCAAGAGCTTTCATTGTTCAATTTCGAACGTCTCGATATATCATGCGCATGAATCAGACATCCGAGTTAAAAGTTAGGACCTTTTGAATTTCTCGAGAGCTTCCGTTGTTCAATTTCGAGCGTCTCAATATATTATGCGCCTGAATCTGACCTCCGTGTGAAAAGTTATAACCATTTGAATTTTTCGAAAGCTTCCGTTGTTCAATTTCGAGCGTCTCGATATATCATGCGCCTTAATCGGACATCCGAGTGAAAAGTTATGACCATTTGAATTGCTCAAGAGCTTTCATTGTTCAATTTCGAACGTCTCGATATATCATGCGCATGAATCAGACATCCGAGTTAAAAGTTAGGACCTTTTGAATTTCTCGAGAGCTTCCGTTGTTCAATTTCGAGCGTCTCAATATATTATGCGCCTGAATCTGACCTCCGTGTGAAAAGTTATGACCATTTGAATTTTTCGAAAGCTTCCGTTGTTCAATTTCGAGCGTCTCGATATATTATGTGCCTGAATCGGACATCCAAGTGAAAAGTTATGATCATTTGAATTGCTCAAGAGCTTCCATTGTTAAATTTCGAACTTCTCGATATATTATGCGCCTGAATCGGACATCCGAGTGAAAAGTTATGACCATTTGAATTGGTCAAGAGCTTCCATTGTTCAATTTCGAACGTCGATATATCATGCGCCTTAATCGGACATCCGAGTGAAAAGTTATGACCATTTGAATTGCTCAAGAGCTTTCATTGTTCAATTTCGAGCGTCTCGATATATTATGCGCCTGAATCTGACCTCCGTGTGAAAAGTTATGACCATTTGAATTTCTCGAAAGCTTCCGTTGTTCAATTTCGAGCGTCTCGATATATTATGCGCCTGAATCAGACCTCCGAGTGAAAAGTTATGACCATTTGAATTTCTCGAGAGCTTCCGTTGTTCAATTTCGAGCGTCTCGATATATTATGTGCCTGAAACGGACATCCTAGTGAAAAGTTATGATCATTTGAATTGCTGAAGAGCTTCCATTGTTCAATTTCGAACGTCTCGATATATTATGCGCCTGAATCGGACATCCGAGTGAAAAGTTATGACCATTTGAATTGCTCAAGAGCTTTCATTGTTCAATTTCGAAAGTCTCGATATATTATGCGCATGAATCGGACATCCTAGTTAAAAGTTATGATCATTTGAATTGCTGAAGAGCTTCCATTGTTCAATTTCGAACGTCTCGATATATTACGCGCCTGAATCGGACATCCGAGTGAAAAGTTATGACCATTTGAATTTCTCGAGAGCTTCCATTGTTCAATTTCGAAAGTCTCGATATATTATGCGCCTGAATCGGATATCCGAGTGAAAAGTTATGACCATTAGAATTTCTCGAGAGCTTTCATTGTTCAATTTCGAGCGTCTCCATATATTATGCGCCTGAATCTGACCTCCGTGTGAAAAGTTATGACCATTTGAATTTCTCGAGAGCTTCCGTTGTTCAATTTCGAGCGTCTCAATATATTATGTGCCTGAATCGGACATCCTAGTGAAAAGTTATGATCATTTGAATTGCTCAAGAGCTTCCAGTGTTCAATTTCGAACGTCTCGATATATTATGCGCATGAATCGGACATCCTAGTTAAAAGTTATGATCATTTGAATTGCTGAAGAGCTTCCATTGTTCAATTTCGAACGTCTCCATATATTACGCGCCTGAATCGGACATCCGAGTGAAAAGTTATGACCATTTGAATTTCTCGAGAGCTTCCATTGTTCAATTTCGAAAGTCTCGATATATTATGCGCCTGAATCGGATATCCGAGTGAAAAGTTATGACCATTTCAATTTCTCGAAAGCATCCGTTGTTCAATTTCGAGCGTCTCGATATATTATGCGCCTGAATCGAACCTCCGAGTGAAAATTTATGACCATTTGAATTTCTCGAGAGCTTGCGTTGTTCAATTTCGAGCGTCTCGATATATTATGTGCCTGAATCGGACATCCTAGTGAAACGTTATGATCATTTGATTTGCTGAAGAGCTTCCATTGTTCAATTTCGAACGTCTCGATATATTATGCGCCTTAATCGGACATCCGAGTGAAAAGTTATGACCATTTGAATTGCTCAAGAGCTTTCATTGTTCAATTTCGAACGTCTCGATATATCATGCGCATGAATCAGACATCCGAGTTAAAAGTTAGGACCTTTTGAATTTCTCGAGAGCTTCCGTTGTTCAATTTCGAGCGTCTCAATATATTATGCGCCTGAATCTGACCTCCGTGTGAAAAGTTATGACCATTTGAATTTTTCGAAAGCTTCCGTTGTTCAATTTCGAGCGTCTCGATATATCATGCGCCTTAATCGGACATCCGAGTGAAAAGTTATGACCATTTGAATTGCTCAAGAGCTTTCATTGTTCAATTTCGAACGTCTCGATATATCATGTGCATGAATCAGACATCCGAGTTAAAAGTTAGGACCTTTTGAATTTCTCGAGAGCTTCCGTTGTTCAATTTCGAGCGTCTCAATATATTATGCGCCTGAATCTGACCTCCGTGTGAAAAGTTATGACCATTTGAATTTCTCGAAAGCATCCGTTGTTCAATTTCGAGCGTCTCGATATATTATGCGCCTGAATCGAACCTCCGAGTGAAAATTTATGACCATTTGAATTTCTCGAGAGCTTGCGTTGTTCAATTTCGAGCGTCTCGATATATTATGTGCCTGAATCGGACATCCTAGTGAAACGTTATGATCATTTGATTTGCTGAAGAGCTTCCATTGTTCAATTTCGAACGTCTCGATATATTATGCGCCTTAATCGGACATCCGAGTGAAAAGTTATGACCATTTGAATTGCTCAAGAGCTTTCATTGTTCAATTTCGAACGTCTCGATATATCATGCGCATGAATCAGACATCCGAGTTAAAAGTTAGGACCTTTTGAATTTCTCAAGAGCTTCCGTTGTTCAATTTCGAGCGTCTCAATATATTATGCGCCTGAATCTGACCTCCGTGTGAAAAGTTATGACCATTTGAATTTCTCGAAAGCATCCGTTGTTCAATTTCGAGCGTCTCGATATATTATGCGCCTGAATCGAACCTCCGAGTGAAAATTTATGACCATTTGAATTTCTCGAGAGCTTGCGTTGTTCAATTTCGAGCGTCTCGATATATTATGTGCCTGAATCGGACATCCTAGTGAAACGTTATGATCATTTGATTTGCTGAAGAGCTTCCATTGTTCAATTTCGAACGTCTCGATATATCATGCGCCTTAATCGGACATCCGAGTGAAAAGTTATGACCATTTGAATTGCTCAAGAGCTTTCATTGTTCAATTTCGAACGTCTCGATATATCATGCGCATGAATCAGACATCCGAGTTAAAAGTTAGGACCTTTTGAATTTCTCGAGAGCTTCCGTTGTTCAATTTCGAGCGTCTCAATATATTATGCGCCTGAATCTGACCTCCGTGTGAAAAGTTATGACCATTTGAATTTTTCGAAAGCTTCCGTTGTTCAATTTCGAGCGTCTCGATATATCATGCGCCTTAATCGGACATCCGAGTGAAAAGTTATGACCATTTGAATTGCTCAAGAGCTTTCATTGTTCAATTTCGAACGTCTCGATATATCATGCGCATGAATCAGACATCCGAGTTAAAAGTTAGGACCTTTTGAATTTCTCGAGAGCTTCCGTTGTTCAATTTCGAGCGTCTCAATATATTATGCGCCTGAATCTGACCTCCGTGTGAAAAGTTATGACCATTTGAATTTTTCGAAAGCTTCCGTTGTTCAATTTCGAGCGTCTCGACATATTATGTGCCTGAATCGGACATCCAAGTGAAAAGTTATGATCATTTGAATTGCTCAAGAGCTTCCATTGTTAAATTTCGAACTTCTCGATATATTATGCGCCTGAGTCGGACATCCGAGTGAAAAGTTATGACCATTTGAATTGGTCAAGAGCTTCCATTGTTCAATTTCGAACGTCTCGATATATCATGCGCCTTAATCGGACATCCGAGTGAAAAGTTATGACCATTTGAATTGCTCAAGAGCTTTCATTGTTCAATTTCGAACATCTCGATATATCATGCGCATGAATCAGACATCCGAGTTAAAAGTTAGGACCTTTTGAATTTCTCAAGAGCTTCCGTTGTTCAATTTCGAGCGTCTCAATATATTATGCGCCTGAATCTGACCTCCGTGTGAAAAGTTATGACCATTTGAATTTTTCGAAAGCTTCCGTTGTTGAATTTCGAGCGTCTCGATATATCATGCGCCTTAATCGGACATCCGAGTGAAAAGTTATGACAATTTGAATTGCTCAAGAGCTTTCATTGTTCAATGACGAACGTCTCGATATATCATGTGCATGAATCAGACATCCGAGTTAAAAGTTAGGACCTTTTGAATTTCTCGAGAGCTTCCGTTGTTCAATTTCGAGCGTCTCAATATATTATGCGCCTGAATCTGACCTCCGTGTGAGAAGTTATGACCATTTGAATTTCTCGAAAGCATCCGTTGTTCAATTTCGAGCGTCTCGATATATTATGCGCCTGAATCAAACCTCCGAGTGAAAATTTATGACCATTTGAATTTCTCGAGAGCTTGCGTTGTTCAATTTCGAGCGTCTCGATATATTATGTGCCTGAATCGGACATCCTAGTGAAACGTTATGATCATTTGATTTGCTGAAGAGCTTCCATTGTTCAATTTCGAACGTCTCGATATATTATGCGCCTTAATCGGACATCCGAGTGAAAAGTTATGACCATTTGAATTGCTCAAGAGCTTTCATTGTTCAATTTCGAACGTATCGATATATCATGCGCATGAATCAGACATCCGAGTTAAAAGTTAGGACCTGTTGAATTTCTCAAGAGCTTCGGTTGTTCAATTTCGAGCGTCTCAATATATTATGCGCCTGAATCTGACCTCCGTGTGAAAAGTTATGACCATTTGAATTTCTCGAAAGCTTCCGTTGTTCAATTTCGAGCGTCTCGATATATTATGCGCCTGAATCAGACCTCCGAGTGAAAAGTTATGACCATTTGAATTTCTCGAGAGCTTCCGTTGTTCAATTTCGAGCGTCTCGATATATTATGTGCCTGAAACGGACATCCTAGTGAAAAGTTATGATCATTTGAATTGCTGAAGAGCTTCCATTGTTCAATTTCGAACGTCTCGATATATTATGCGCCTTAATCGGACATCCGAGTGAAAAGTTGTGACCATTTGAATTGCTCAAGAGCTTTCATTGTTCAATTTCGAACGTCTCGATATATCATGCGCATGAATCAGACATCCGAGTTAAAAGTTAGGACCTTTTGAATTTCTCGAGAGCTTCCGTTGTTCAATTTCGAGCGTCTCAATATATTATGCGCCTGAATCTTACCTCCGTGTGAAAAGTTATAACCATTTGAATTTTTCGAAAGCTTCCGTTGTTCAATTTCGAGCGTCTCGATATATCATGCGCCTTAATCGGACATCCGAGTGAAAAGTTATGACCATTTGATTTGCTGAAGAGCTTCCATTGTTCAATTTCGAACGTCTCGATATATTATGCGCCTTAATCGGACATCCGAGTGAAAAGTTATGACCATTTGAATTGCTCAAGAGCTTTCATTGTTCAATTTCGAACGTCTCGATATATCATGCGCATGAATCAGACATCCGAGTTAAAAGTTAGGACCTTTTGAATTTCTCGAGAGCTTCCGTTGTTCAATTTCGAGCGTCTCAATATATTATGCGCCTGAATCTGACCTCCGTGTGAAAAGTTATGACCATTTGAATTTTTCGAAAGCTTCCGTTGTTCAATTTCGAGTGTCTCGATATATCATGCGCCTTAATCGGACATCCGAGTGAAAAGTTATGACCATTTGAATTGCTCAAGAGCTTTCATTGTTCAATTTCGAACGTCTCGATATATCATGCGCATGAATCAGACATCCGAGTTAAAAGTTAGGACCTTTTGAATTTCTCGAGAGCTTCCGTTGTTCAATTTCGAGCGTCTCAATATATTATGCGCCTGAATCTGACCTCCGTGTGAAAAGTTATGACCATTTGAATTTTTCGAAAGCTTCCGTTGTTCAATTTCGAGCGTCTCGATATATTATGTGCCTGAATCGGACATCCAAGTGAAAAGTTATGATCATTTGAATTGCTCAAGAGCTTCCATTGTTAAATTTCGAACTTCTCGATATATTATGCGCCTGAGTCGGACATCCGAGTGAAAAGTTATGACCATTTGAATTGGTCAAGAGCTTCCATTGTTCAATTTCGAACGTCTCGATATATCATGCGCCTTAATCGGACATCCGAGTGAAAAGTTATGACCATTTGAATTGCTCAAGAGCTTTCATTGTTCAATTTCGAACATCTCGATATATCATGCGCATGAATCAGACATCCGAGTTAAAAGTTAGGACCTTTTGAATTTCTCAAGAGCTTCCGTTGTTCAATTTCGAGCGTCTCAATATATTATGCGCCTGAATCTGACCTCCGTGTGAAAAGTTATGACCATTTGAATTTTTCGAAAGTTTCCGTTGTTGAATTTCGAGCGTCTCGATATATCATGCGCCTTAATCGGACATCCGAGTGAAAAGTTATGACAATTTGAATTGCTCAAGAGCTTTCATTGTTCAATTTCGAACGTCTCGATATATCATGTGCATGAATCAGACATCCGAGTTAAAAGTTAGGACCTTTTGAATTTCTCGAGAGCTTCCGTTGTTCAATTTCGAGCGTCTCAATATATTATGCGCCTGAATCTGACCTCCGTGTGAAAAGTTATGACCATTTGAATTTCTCGAAAGCATCCGTTGTTCAATTTCGAGCGTCTCGATATATTATGCGCCTGAATCGAACCTCCGAGTGAAAATTTATGACCATTTGAATTTCTCGAGAGCTTGCGTTGTTCAATTTCGAGCGTCTCGATATATTATGTGCCTGAATCGGACATCCTAGTGAAACGTTATGATCATTTGATTTGCTGAAGAGCTTCCATTGTTCAATTTCGAACGTCTCGATATATTATGCGCCTTAATCGGACATCCGAGTGAAAAGTTATGACCATTTGAATTGCTCAAGAGCTTTCATTGTTCAATTTCGAACGTATCGATATATCATGCGCATGAATCAGACATCCGAGTTAAAAGTTAGGACCTGTTGAATTTCTCAAGAGCTTCGGTTGTTCAATTTCGAGCGTCTCAATATATTATGCGCCTGAATCTGACCTCCGTGTGAAAAGTTATGACCATTTGAATTTCTCGAAAGCATCCGTTGTTCAATTTCGAGCGTCTCGATATATTATGCGCCTGAATCGAACCTCCGAGTGAAAATTTATGACCATTTGAATTTCTCGAGAGCTTGCGTTGTTCAATTTCGAGCGTCTCGATATATTATGTGCCTGAATCGGACATCCTAGTGAAACGTTATGATCATTTGATTTGCTGAAAAGCTTCCATTGTTCAATTTCGAACGTCTCGATATATTATGCGCCTTAATCGGACATCCGAGTGAAAAGTTGTGACCATTTGAATTGCTCAAGAGCTTTCATTGTTCAATTTCGAACGTCTCGATATATCATGCGCATGAATCAGACATCCGAGTTAAAAGTTAGGACCTTTTGAATTTCTCGAGAGCTTCCGTTGTTCAATTTCGAGCGTCTCAATATATTATGCGCCTGAATCTTACCTCCGTGTGAAAAGTTATAACCATTTGAATTTTTCGAAAGCTTCCGTTGTTCAATTTCGAGCGTCTCGATATATCATGCGCCTTAATCGGACATCCGAGTGAAAAGTTATGACCATTTGAATTGCTCAAGAGCTTTCATTGTTCAATTTCGAACGTCTCGATATATCATGCGCATGAATCAGACATCCGAGTTAAAAGTTAGGACCTTTTGAATTTCTCGAGAGCTTCCGTTGTTCAATTTCGAGCGTCTCAATATATTATGCGCCTGAATCTGACCTCCGTGTGAAAAGTTATGACCATTTGAATTTTTCGAAAGCTTCCGTTGTTCAATTTCGAGCGTCTCGATATATTATGTGCCTGAATCGGACATCCAAGTGAAAAGTTATGATCATTTGAATTGCTCAAGAGCTTCCATTGTTAAATTTCGAACTTCTCGATATATTATGCGCCTGAGTCGGACATCCGAGTGAAAAGTTATGACCATTTGAATTGGTCAAGAGCTTCCATTGTTCAATTTCGAACGTCGATATATCATGCGCCTTAATCGGACATCCGAGTGAAAAGTTATGACCATTTGAATTGCTCAAGAGCTTTCATTGTTCAATTTCGAACGTCTCGATATATCATGAGCATGAATCAGACATCCGAGTTAAAAGTTAGGACCTTTTGAATTTCTCAAGAGCTTCCGTTGTTCAATTTCGAGCGTCTCAATATATTATGCGCCTGAATCTGACCTCCGTGTGAAAAGTTATGACCATTTGAATTTCTCGAAAGCTTCCGTTGTTCAATTTCGAGCGTCTCGATATATTATGCGCCTGAATCAGACCTCCGAGTGAAAAGTTATGACCATTTGAATTTCTCGAGAGCTTCCGTTGTTCAATTTCGAGCGTCTCGATATATTATGTGCCTGAAACGGACATCCTAGTGAAAAGTTATGATCATTTGAATTGCTGAAGAGCTTCCATTGTTCAATTTCGAACGTCTCGATATATTATGCGCCTGAATCGGACATCCGAGTGAAAAGTTATGACCATTTGAATTGCTCAAGAGCTTTCATTGTTCAATTTCGAACGTCTCGATATATTATGCGCATGAATCGGACATCCTAGTTAAAAGTTATGATCATTTGAATTGCTGAAGAGCTTCCATTTTTCAATTTCGAACGTCTCGATATATTACGCGCCTGAATCGGACATCCGAGTGAAAAGTTATGACCATTTGAATTTCTCGAGAGCTTCCATTGTTCAATTTCGAAAGTCTCGATATATTATGCGCCTGAATCGGATATCCGAGTGAAAAGTTATGACCATTTGAATTTCTCGAGAGCTTTCATTGTTCAATTTCGAGCGTCTCCATATATTATGCGCCTGAATCTGACCTCCGTGTGAAAAGTTATGACCATTTGAATTTCTCGAGAGCTTCCGTTGTTCAATTTCGAGCGTCTCAATATATTATGTGCCTGAATCGGACATCCTAGTGAAAAGTTATGATCATTTGAATTGCTCAAGAGCTTCCAGTGTTCAATTTCGAACGTCTCGATATATTATGCGCATGAATCGGACATCCTAGTTAAAAGTTATGATCATTTGAATTGATGAAGAGCTTCCATTGTTCAATTTCGAACGTCTCGATATATTACGCGCCTGAATCGGACATCCGAGTGAAAAGTTATGACCATTTGAATTTCTCGAGAGCTTCCATTGTTCAATTTCGAAAGTCTCGATATATTATGCGCCTGAATCGGATATCCGAGTGAAAAGTTATGACCATGTGAATTTCTCGAGAGCTTCCATTGTTCAATTTCGAGCGTCTCCATATATTATGCGCCTGAATCTGACCTCCGTGTGAAAAGTTATGACCATTTGAATTTCTCGAAAGCTTCCGTTGTTCAATTTCGAGGGTCTCAATATATTATGCGCCTGAATCGGACCTCCGAGTGAAAATTTATGACCATTTGAATTTCCCGAGAGCTTCCGTTGTTCAATTTCGAGCGTCTCGATATATTATGTGCCTGAATCGGACATCCTAGTGAAAAGTTATGATCATTTGAATTGCTCAAGAGCTTCCAGTGTTCAATTTCGAACGTCTCGATATATTATGCGCATGAATCGGACATCCTAGTTAAAAGTTATGATCATTTGAATTGCTGAAGACCTTCCATTGTTCAATTTCGAGCGTCTCGATATATTATGCGCCTGAATCGGACATCCGAGTGAAAAGTTATGACCATTTGAATTTCTCGAGAGCTTCCATTGTTCAATTTCGAGCGTCTCGATATATTATGCGCCTGAATCTGACCTCCGTGTGAAAAGTTATGACCATTTGAATTTCTCGAGAGCTTTCGGTTTTCAATTTCGAGCGTCTCGATATATTATGTGCCTGCATCGGACATCCTAGTGAAAAGTTATGATCATTGGAATTGCTGAAGAGCTTCCATTGTTCAATTTCGAACGTCTCGATATATTATGTGCCTGAATCGGACATCCTAGTGAAAAGTTATGATCATTTGAATTGCTGAAGAGCTTCCATTGTTCAATTTCGAACGTCTCGATATAGTATGCGCCTGAATCGGACATCCGAGTGAAAAATTATGACCATTTGAATTTCTCGAGAGCTTCCATTGTTCAATTTTGAACGTCTCGATATATTATGCGCCTGAATCGGACATCCGAGTGAAAAGTTATGACCATTTGAATTTCTCGAGAGCTTCCGTGATTCAATTTTGAACGTCTCGATATATTATGCGCCTGAATCGGACATCCGAGTTAAAAGTTATGACCATTTGAATTTCTCGAGAGCTTCCGTTGTTCAATTTCGAGCGTCTCGATATATTATGCGCCTGAATCGGACCTCCGAGTGAAAAGTTATGACCATTTGAATTTCTCGACAGCTTCCGTTATTCAATTTCGAGCATCTCGATATATTATACGCCTGAATCGGACGTCCGAGTGAAAAGTTATGACAATTTAAATTGCTCATGAGCTTCCATTGTTGAATTTCGAACGTCTCGATATATTATGCGCCTTAATCGGACCACCGAGTGAAAAGTTATGACCATTTGAATTTCTCGACTGCTTCTGTTATTCAATTTCGAGCGTCTCGATATATTATGCGCCTGAATCGGACATCCGAGTGAAAAGTTATGACCATTTGAATTTCTCGAGAGCTTCCTTTGTTCAATTTCGAGCGTCTCAGTATATTATGCGCCTGAATCTGACCTCCGTGTGAAAAGTTATGACCATTTGAATTTCTCGAAAGCTTACGTTGTTCAATTTCGAGCGTCTCGATACATTATGCGCCTGAATCGGACCTCCGAGTGAAAAGTTATGACCATTTGAATTTCTCGAGAGCTTCCGTTGTTCAATTTCGAGCGTCTCGATATATTATGTGCCTGAATCGGACATCCTAGTGAAAAGTTATGATCATTTGAATTGCTGAAGAGTTTCCATTGTTCAATTTCGAGCGTCTCGATATATTATGCGCCTGAATCGGACATCCAAGTGAAAAGTTATGATCATTTGAATTGCTGAAGAGCTTCCCTTGTTCAATTTCGAACGTCTCGATATATTATGCGCCTGAATCGGACATCCTAGTGAAAAGTTATGACCATTTGAATTTCTCGAGAGCTTCCAGTGTTCAATTTCGAACGTCTCGATATATTATGCGCCTGAATCGGACATCCGAGTGAAAAGTTATGACCATTTGAATTGGTCAAGAGCTTCCATTGTTCAATTTCGAACGTCTCGATATATCATGCGCCTTAATCGGACATCCGAGTGAAAAGTTATGACCATTTGAATTTCTCGAGAGCTTCTGTTGTTCAATTTCGAGCGTCTCAATATATTATGCGCCTGAATCTGACCTCCGTGTGAAAAGTTATGACCATTTGAATTTTTTGAAAGCTTCCGTTGTTCAATTTCGAGCGTCTCGATATATTATGCGCCTGAATCGGACCTCCGAGTGAAAAGTTATGACCATTTGAATTTCTCGAGAGCTTCTGTTGTTCAATTTCGAGCGTCTCAATATATTATGTGCCTGAATCGGACATCCTAGTGAAAAGTTATGATCATTTGAATTGCTCAAGAGCTTCCAGTGTTCAATTTCGAACGTCTCGATATATTATGCGAATGAATCGGACATCCTAGTTAAAAGTTATGATCATTTGAATTGCTGAAGAGCTTCCTTTGTTCAATTTCGAACGTCTCGATATATTATGCACCTTAATCGGACATCCGAGTTAAAAGTTATGTCCATTTCAATTGCTCGAGAGCTTTCGTTGTTCAATATCGAGCGTTTCGATATATTATGCGGTTGAATCGGACCTTCTAGTGAATAGTTATGACCATTTGAATTGCTAAAGAGCTTCCATTGTTCAATTTCTAGCGTCTCGATATATTATGCGCTTGAATCGGACCTCCGAGTTAAAAGATATGACCATTTGAATTTCTCGAGAGCTTCCGTAGTTCAATTTCTAGCGTCTTGATATATTATGCGCTTGAATCGGACCTCCGAGTGAAAAGTTATGACCATTTGAATTGCTCCAGAGCTTCCAGTGTTCAATTTCGAGCGTCTTGAGATATTATGCGGTTGAATCGGACCTTCGAGTGAATAGTTATGACCATTTGAATTGCTAAAGAGCTTCCATTGTTCAATTTCTAGCGTCTTGATATATTATGCGCGTGAATCGGACCTCCGAGTTAAAAGATATGACCATTTGAATTTCTCGAGAGCTTCCGTAGTTCAATTTCTAGCGTCTTCATATATTATGCACTTGAATCGGACCTCCGAGTGAAAAGTTATGACCATTTGAATTGCTCAAGAGCTTCCAGTGTTCAATCTCGAGCGTCTTCATATATTATGAGGCTGAATTGGACCTCCGAGTTGAAAGTTATGACCATTTGAATTTCTCTAGAGGTTTCATTGTTCAATTTCTAGCGTCTCGATATATTATGCGCCTGAATCGGATCTCCGAGTGAAAAGTTATGTCCATATTAATTTCTCAAGCGCTTCCATTGTTTAATTTCAAGCGTCTCAATATATTATGCGCCTGAATCGGACCTCCGACTGAAAAGTTATGACCAGTTGAATTACCCGATGGCTTCCGTTGTTCAATTTCGTGCGTCTCGATATATTATGCGCCAGAATCAGACCTCCGAGTTAAAAGTTATGACCATTTGAATTTCTCGAGAGCTTCCGTTGTTCAATTTCGAGCGTCTCGCTATATTATGCGCCTAAATCTTACCTCCGTGAGAAAAGTTATGATCATTTGAATTTCTCGAGAGCTTCCGTTGTTCAATTTCGTGCGTCTTGATCTATTATGCGCCTGAATCGGACCTCCGACTTGAAAGTTATGACCTTTTGAATTTCTCGAGAGTTTTCGTTGTTCAATATCGAGCGTTTCGATATATTATGCGGCTGAATTGTACCTCCGAGTGAATAGTTATGACCATTTGAATTTCTAAAGAACTTCCATTGTTCAATTTCTAGCGTCTCGATATATTATGCGCCTGAATCGGACCTCCGAGTTAAAAGTTATGACCATTTGAATATCACGAGAGCTTCTGTTGTTCAATTTCTAGCGTCTTGATATGTTATGCGCCTGAATCGGACCTCTATGTGAAAAGTTATCACCATTTGAATTTTTCGAGAGCTTCCGTTGTTCAATTTCGAGCGTCTCGCTATATTATGCGCCTTAATCGTACATCCGAGGTAAAAGTTATGTCCATTGGAATTGCTCAAAGGCTTCCAATGATCAATTTCGAGCGTCTTGATATATTATGCGCCTGAATCGGACCTCCGAGTTGAAAGTTATGACCTTTTGAATTTCTCGAGAGCTTTCGTTGTTCAATATCGAGCGTTTCGATATATTATGCGGCTGAATCGGACCTCCGAGTGAAAAGTTATGACCATTTGAATTTCTCGAGAGCTTCCGTTGTTCAATTTCGAGCATCTCGATATATTATGCGCCTGAATCTGACCTCCGAGTGAAAAGTTATGACCATATTAATTGCTCAAGCGCTTCCATTGTTCAATTTCTAGCGTCTCGATATATTATGCGCCTGAATCGGCCCTCCGAGTTAAAAGTTATGACCATTTGAATTTCTCGAGAGCTTCCGTTGTTCAATTTCTAGCGTCTTGATATATTAAGCGACTGAATCGGACCTCCGTGTGAAAAGTTATGACCATTTGAATTTTTCGAGAGCTTCCGTTGTTAAATTTTGAGCGTCTCGCTATATTATGCGCCTAAATCTGACCTCCGTGAGAAAAGTTATGATCATTTGAATTTCTCGAGAGCTTCCGTTGTTCAATTTCGTGCGTCTCGATATATTATGCGGCTGAATCGTACCTCCGTGTGAAAAGTTATGACCATTTGAATTTCTCGAGAGCTTCCATTGTTCAATTTCGAGCGTCTCGATATATTATGCGCCTTAATCGGACCTCCGAGTGAAAAGTTATGACCATTTGAATTTCTAAAGAGCTTCCATTGTTCAATTTCTAGCGTCTCGATATATTATGTGCCTGAATCGGACCTCCGAGTTAAAAGTTATGACCATTTGAATTTCTCGAGAGCTTCCGTTGTTCAATTTCTAGCGTCTTGATATATTATGCACCTGAATCGTACCTCCGTGTGAAAAGTCATGACCATTTGAATTTCTCGAGAGCTTCCATTGTTCAATTTCGAGCGTCTCGATATATTATGCGCCTTAATCGGACCTCCGAGTGAAAAGTTATGACCATTTGAATTGCTCAAAAGCTTCCAATGTTCAATTTCGAGCGTCTTGATATATTATGCGCCTGAATCGGACCTCCGGGTTGAAAGTTATGACCATTTGAATTTCTCGAGAGCTTCCGTTGTTCAATTTCTAGCGTCTTGATATATTATGCGCCTGAATCGGACCTCCGAGTGAAAAGTTATGATCATTTGAATTTTTCGAGAGCTTCCGTTTGTCAATTTCGAGTGTCTCGATATATTATGCGCCTAAATCTAACCTCCGTGAGAAAATTTATGATCATTTGAATTTCTCGAGAGCTTCCGTTGTTCAATTTCTAGCGTCTCGATATATTATGCGCCTGAATTGGACCTCCGAGTTGAAAGTTATGACTATTTGATTTCTCGAGAGCTTGCGTTGTTCAATATCGAGCGGCTCGATATATTATGCGCCCGAATCGGACCTCCGAGTGAAAAGTAATGAGCATTTGAATTTCTCGAGAGCTTCCGTTGTTCAATTTCGAGCGTCTCGATATATTATGCGCCTAAATCCGACCTCCGAGTGAAAAGTTATGACCATATTAATTGCTCAAGCGCTTCCATTGTTCAATTTCTAGCGTCTCGATATATTATGCGCCTGAATCGGCCCTCCGAGTTAAAAGTTATGACCATTTGAATTTCTCGAGAGCTTCCGTTGTTCAATTTCTAGCGTCTTGATATATTAAGCGACTGAATCGGACCTCCGTGTGAAAAGTTATGACCATTTGAATTTTTCGAGAGCTTCCGTTGTTAAATTTTGAGCGTCTCGCTATATTATGCGCCTAAATCTGACCTCCGTGAGAAAAGTTATGACCATTTGAATTTTTCGAGAGCTTCCGTTGTTAAATTTTGAGCGTCTCGCTATATTATGCGCCTAAATCTGACCTCCGTGAGAAAAGTTATGACCATTTGAATTTCTCGAGAGCTTCCGTTGTTCAATTTCTAGCGTCTTGATATATTATGCACCTGAATCGTACCTCCGTGTGAAAAGTTATGACCATTTGAATTTCTCGAGAGCTTCCATTGTTCAATTTCGAGCGTCTCGATATATTATGCGCCTTAATCGGACCTCCGAGTGAAAAGTTATGACCATTTGAATTGCTCAAAAGCTTCCAATGTTCAATTTCGAGCGTCTTGATATATTATGCGCCTAAATCTGACCTCCGTGAGAAAAGTTATGATCATTTGAATTTCTCGAGAGCTTCCGTTGTTCAATTTCGAGCGTCTTGATATATTATGCGCCTGAATCGGACCTCCGAGTGAAAAGTTATGATCATTTGAATTTTTCGAGAGCTTCCGTTTGTCAATTTCGAGTGTCTCGATATATTATGCGCCTAAATCTAACCTCCGTGAGAAAATTTATGATCATTTGAATTTCTCGAGAGCTTCCGTTGTTCAATTTCTAGCGTCTCGATATATTATGCGCCTGAATTGGACCTCCGAGTTGAAAGTTATGACTATTTGATTTCTCGAGAGCTTTCGTTGTTCAATATCGAGCGGCTCGATATATTATGCGCCCGAATCGGACCTCCGAGTGAAAAGTAATGAGCATTTGAATTTCTCGAGAGCTTCCGTTGTTCAATTTCGAGCGTCTCGATATATTATGCGCCTAAATCCGACCTCCGAGTGAAAAGTTATGACCATATTAATTGCTCAAGCGCTTCCATTGTTCAATTTCTAGCGTCTCGATATATTATGCGCCTGAATCGGCCCTCCGAGTTAAAAGTTATGACCATTTGAATTTCTCGAGAGCTTCCGTTGTTCAATTTCTAGCGTCTTGATATATTAAGCGACTGAATCGGACCTCCGTGTGAAAAGTTATGACCATTTGAATTTTTCGAGAGCTTCCGTTGTTAAATTTTGAGCGTCTCGCTATATTATGCGCCTAAATCTGACCTCCGTGAGAAAAGTTATGATCATTTGAATTTCTCGAGAGCTTCCGTTGTTCAATTTCGTGCGTCTCGATATATTATGCGGCTGAATCGGACCTCCGAGTGAAAAGTTATGACCATTTGAATTGCTAAAGAGCTTCCATTGTTCAATTTCTAGCGTCTCGATATATTATGTGCCTGAATCGGACCTCCGAGTTAAAAGTTATGACCATTTGAATTTCTCGAGAGCTTCCGTTGTTCAATTTCTAGCGTCTTGATATATTATGCACCTGAATCGTACCTCCGTGTGAAAAGTTATGACCATTTGAATTTCTCGAGAGCTTCCATTGTTCAATTTCGAGCGTCTCGATATATTATGCGCCTTAATCGGACCTCCGAGTGAAAAGTTATGACCATTTGAATTGCTCAAAAGCTTCCAATGTTCAATTTCGAGCGTCTTGATATATTATGCGCCTGAATCGGACCTCCGGGTTGAAAGTTATGACCATTTGAATTTCTCGAGAGCTTCCGTTGTTCAATTTCTAGCGTCTTGATATATTATGCGCCTGAATCGGACCTCCGAGTGAAAAGTTATGATCATTTGAATTTGTCGAGAGCTTCCGTTTGTCAATTTCGAGTGTCTCGATATATTATGCGCCTAAATCTAACCTCCGTGAGAAAATTTATGATCATTTGAATTTCTCGAGAGCTTCTGTTGTTCAATTTCTAGCGTCTCGATATATTATGCGCCTGAATTGGACCTCCGAGTTGAAAGTTATGACTATTTGATTTCTCGAGAGCTTTCGTTGTTCAATATCGAGCGGCTCGATATATTATGCGCCCGAATCGGACCTCCGAGTGAAAAGTAATGAGCATTTGAATTTCTCGAGAGCTTCCGTTGTTCAATTTCGAGCGTCTCGATATATTATGCGCCTAAATCCGACCTCCGAGTGAAAAGTTATGACCATATTAATTGCTCAAGCGCTTCCATTGTTCAATTTCTAGCGTCTTGATGTATTATGGGCCTGAATCGGACCTCCGTGTGAAAAGTTATGACCATTTGAATTTCTCGAGAGCGTCCATTGTTCAATTTCGTGCATCTCGATATATTATGCGCCTGAATCGGACCTCCGAGTGAAAAGTAATGTCCATTTGAATTGCTAAAGAGCTTCCATTGTTCAATTTCTAGCGTCTCGATATATTATGCGCCTGAATCGGACCTCTGAGTTAAAAGTTATGACCATTTGAATTGCTCAAAAGCTTCCCATGTTCAATTTCGAGCATCTTGATATATTATGCAACTGAATCGGACCACCGAGTTGATAGTTATTACCATTTGAATTTCTCGACAGCTTCCGTTGTTCAATTTCTAGCGTCTTGATATATTATTCGCCTGAATCGGACCTCCGAGTGAAAAGTTATGACCATTTGAATTTTTCGAGAGCTTCCGCTGTTCAATTTCGAGCGTCTCGATATAATATGCGCCTAAATCTGACCTCCGTGAGAAAAGTTATGATCATTTGAATTTCTCGAGAGCTTCCATTGTTCAATTTCTAGCGTCTTGATATATTATTCGCCTGAATCGGACCTCCGAGTGAAAAGTTATGACCATTTGAATTTTTCGAGAGCTTCCGCTGTTCAATTTCGAGCGTCTCGATATATTATGCGCCTAAATCTGACCTCCGTGAGAAAAGTTATGACCATATTAATTGCTCAAGCGCTTCCATTGTTCAATTTCTAGCGTCTTGATGTATTATGGGCCTGAATCGGACCTCCGTGTGAAAAGTTATGACCATTTGAATTTCTCGAGAGCGTCCATTGTTCAATTTCGTGCATCTCGATATATTATGCGCCTGAATCGGACCTCCGAGTGAAAAGTAATGTCCATTTGAATTGCTAAAGAGCTTCCATTGTTCAATTTCTAGCGTCTCGATATATTATGCGCCTGAATCGGACCTCCGAGTGAAAAGTAATGTCCATTTGAATTGCTAAAGAGCTTCCATTGTTCAATTTCTAGCGTCTCGATATATTATGCGCCTGAATCGGACCTCTGAGTTAAAAGTTATGACCATTTGAATTGCTCAAAAGCTTCCCATGTTCAATTTCGAGCATCTTGATATATTATGCAACTGAATCGGACCACCGAGTTGATAGTTATTACCATTTGAATTTCTCGACAGCTTCCGTTGTTCAATTTCTAGCGTCTTGATATATTATTCGCCTGAATCGGACCTCCGAGTGAAAAGTTATGACCATTTGAATTTTTCGAGAGCTTCCGCTGTTCAATTTCGAGCGTCTCGATATAATATGCGCCTAAATCTGACCTCCGTGAGAAAAGTTATGATCATTTGAATTTCTCGAGAGCTTCCATTGTTCAATTTCTAGCGTCTCGATATATTATGCGCCTGAATCGGACCTCCGAGTTGAAAGTTATGACCATTTTAATTTCTCGAGAGCTTTCGTTGTTCAATATCGAGCGTCTAGATATATTATGCGCCTGAATCGGACCTCTGAGTTAAAGTTATGACCATTTGAATTTCTCGAAACCTTCCGTTGTTCAATTTCTGGCGTCTTGATATAGTATGCGCCAGAATCGGAACTCCGAGTGAAAAGTTATGACCATATTAATTGCTCAAGCGCTTCCATTGCTTAATTTCAAGCGTCTTGATATATTATGGGCCTGAATCGGACCTCCGAGTGAAAAGTTATGACCAATTGAATTGCTCAAAAGCTTCCCATGATCAATTCCGAGCGTCTTGATATATTATGCACCTGAATCGGACCTCCGATTTGATAGTTATGACCATTTGAATTTCTCGACAGCTTCCGTTGTTCAATTTCTAGCGTCTTGATAAATTATGCGCCTGAATCGGACCTTCGAGTGAAAAGTAATGACCATTTGAATTTCTCGAGAGCTTCCGTTGTTTAATTTCGAGCGTCTCGATATATTTTTCGCCTTAATCGGACCTCCGAGTGAAAAGTTATGACCATTTGAATTGCCCAAAAGCTTCGATTGTTTAATTTCGAGCGTCTCGATATATTATGCGCCTGAATCGGACCTCCGAGTTGAAAGTTATGACCATTTTAATTTATCGAGAGCTTTCGTTGTTCAATATCGAGCGTCTCGATATATTATGCGCCTGAATCGGACCTCTGAGTTAAAAGTTATGACCATTTGAATTTCTCGAAACCTTCCGTTGTTCAATTTCTGGCGTCTTGATATAGTATGCGCCAGAATCGGAACTCCGAGTGAAAAGTTATGACCATTTGAAGTTTTCGAGAGCTTCCGTTGTTCAATTTCAAGCGACTCGATATATTATGCGCCTAAATCTGACCTACATGAGAAAAGTTATGATCATTTGAATTTCTCGAGAGCTTCCGTTGTTCAATTTCGTGCATCTCGATATATTATGTGCCTGAATCGGACCTCCGAGTGAAAAGTAATGTCCATTTGAATTGCTCAAAAGCTTCCAATGTTCAATTTCGAGCGTCTCGATATATTATGCGTCTGAATCGGACCTCCGAGTGAAAAGTTATGACCATTTGAATTGCTCAAAAGCTTCCAATGTTCAATTTCGAGCGTCTCGATATATTATGCGCCTGAATCGGACCTCCGACTTGAAAGTTATGACCATTTGAATTTCTCGAGAGCTTTCGTTGTTCAATATCGAGCGTCTCGATATATTATGTGCCTGAATCCGACCTCCGAGTGAAAAGTTATGACCATTTGGATTGCTAAAGAGCTTCAATTGTTCAATTTCTAGCGTCTTGATATATTATGGGCCTGAATCGGACCTCCGTGTGAAAAGTTATGACCATTTGAATTTCTCGAGAGCGTCCATTGTTCAATTTCGAGAGTCTCGATATATTATGCACCTTTATCGGACCTCCGAGTGAAAAGTTATGACCATTTGAATTGCTCAAAAGCTTCCCACGATCAATTCCGAGCGTCTTGATATATTGTGCACCTGAATCGGACCTCCGAGTTGATAGTTATGACCATTTGAATTTCTTGACAGCTTCCGTTGTTCAATTTCTAGCGTCTTGATATAGTATGCGCCTGAATCGGACCTCCGAGTGAAAAGTAATGACCATTTGAATTTCTCGAGAGCTTCTGTTGTTCAATTTCGAGCGTCTCGATATATTATGCGCCTGAATCCGACCTCCGAGTGAAAAGTTATGACCATATTAATTGCTCAAGCGCTTCCATTGTTCAATTTCTAGCGTCTTGATATATTATAGGCCTAAATCGGACCTCCGTGTGAAAAGTTATGACCATTTGAATTTCACGAGAGCGTCCATTGTTCAATTTCGTGCATCTCGGTATATTATGCGCCTGAATCGGACCTCCGAGTGAAAAGTAATGTCCATTTGAATTGCTAAAGAGCTTCCATTGTTCAATTTCTAGCGTCTCGATATATTATGCGCCTGAATCGGACCTCTGAGTGAAAAGTTATGACCATTTGAATTGCTCAAAAGCTTCCCATGTTCAATTTCGAGCATCTTGATATATTATGCACCTGAATCGGACTTCCGAGTTGATAGTTATTACCATTTGAATTTCTCGACAGCTTCCCTTGTTCAATTTCTAGCGTCTTGATATATTATGCGCCTGAATCGGACCTCCGAGTGAAATGTTATGACCATTTGAATTTTTCGAGAGCTTCCGCTGTTCAATTTCGAGCGTCTCGATATATTATGCGCCTAAATCTGACCTCCGTGAGAAAAGTTATGATCATTTGAATTTCTCGAGAGCTTCCATTGTTCAATTTCTAGCGTCTCGATATATTATGCACCTGAATTGGACCTCTGAGTTGAAAGTTATGACCATTTGATTTCTCGAGAGCTTTCGTTGTTCAATATCGAGCGGCTCGATATATTATGCGCCCGAATCGGACCTCCGAGTGAAAAGTAATGACCATTTGAATTTCTCGAGAGCTTCCGTTGTTCAATTTCGAGCATCTCGATATATTATGCGCCTGAATCTGACCTCCGAGTGAAAAGTTATGACCATATTAATTGCTCAAGCGCTTCCATTGTTCAATTTCTAGCGTCTTCATATATTATGGGCCTGAATCGGACCTCCGTGAGAAAAGTTATGATCATTTGAATTTCTCGAGAGCTTCCATTGTCCAATTTCTAGCGTCTCGATATATTATGCGCCTGAATTGGACCTCCGAGTTGAAAGTTATGACCATTTGATTTCTCGAGAGCTTTCGTTGTTCAATCTCGAGCGGCTCGATATATTATGCGCCCGAATCGGACCTCCGAGTGAAAAGTAATGACCATTTAAATTTCTCGAGAGCTTCCGTTGTTCAATTTCGAGCGTCCCGATATATTATGCGCCTGAATCCGACCTCCGATTGAAAAGTTATGACCATATTAATTGCTCAAGCGCTTCCATTGTTCAATTTCTAGCGTCTTGATATATTATGGGCCTGAATCGGATCTCCGTGTGAAAAGTTAGGACCATTTGAATTTCTCGAGAGCGTCCATTGTTCAATTTCGAGCGTCTCGATATATTATGCGCCTTTATCGGACCTCCGAGTGAAAAGTTATGACCATTTGAATTGCTCAAAAGCTTCCCATGTTCAATTCCGAGCGTCTTGATATATTATGCACCTGAATCGGACCTCCGAGTTGATAGTTATGACCATTTGAATTTCTCGACAGCTTCCGTTTTTCAATTTCGAGCGTCTCGATATATCATGCGCCTGAATCCGACCTCCGAGTGAAAATTTATGACCATATTAATTGCTCAAGCGCTTCCGTTGTTCAATTTCTAGCGTCTTGATATATTATGGGCCTGAATCGGACCTCCGTGAGAAAAGTTATGATCATTTGAATTTCTCGAGAGCTTCCATTGTTCAATTTCTAGCGTCTCGATATATTATGCGCCTTAATTGGACCTCCGAGTTGAAAGTTATGACCATTTGATTTCTCGAGAGCTTTCGTTGTTCAATATCGAGCGGCTCAATATATTATGCGCCCGAATTGGACCTCAGAGTGAAAAGTAATGACCATTTGAATTTCTCGAGAGCTTCCGTTGTTCAATTTCGAGCGTCCTGATATATTATGCGCCTGAATCCGACCTCCGACTGAAAAGTTATGACCATATTAATTGCTCAAAAGCTTCCCATGTTCAATTCCGAGCGTCTTGATATATTATGCACCTGAATCGGACCTCCGAGTGAAAAGTAATGTCCATTTGAATTTCTCGAGAGCTTTCGTTGTTCAATATCGAGCGTCTCGATATATCATGCGCCTTAATCGGACCTCCGTGTGAAAAGTTATGAACATTTGAATTGCTAAAGAGCTTCGATTGTTCAATTTCTAGCGTCCCGATATATTATGCGCCTGAATTGGACCTCCGAGTTAAAAGTTATGACCATTTGAATTTCTCGAGAGCTTCCGTTGTTCAATTTCTAGCGTCTTGATATTTTATGTGCCTGAGACGGACCTCTGAGTGAAAAGTTATGACCATTTGAATTTTTCGAGAGCTTCCGTTGTTCAATTTCGAGCGCCTCGATATATTATGCGCCTAAATCTGACCTCCGTGAGAAAAGTTATGATCATTTGAATTTCTCGAGAGCTTCCGTTGTTCAATTTCGTGCGTCTCGATATATGATGCGCCTGAATCGGACCTCCGACTGAAAGTTTATGGCCATTTGAATTTCTCGAGAGCTTCCATTGTTTAATTTCGAGCGTCTCCATATATTATGCGCCTGAATCGGACCTCCGAGATAAAAGGTATGACCATTTGAATTTCTCGAGAGCTTTCGTTGTTCAATTTCTAGCGTCTTGATATATTATGCGCCTGAAACGGACCTCCGAGTGAAAAGTTATGACCATTTGAATTTTTCGAGATCTTCCATTGTTCAATTTCGAGCGTCTCGATATATTATGCGCCTGAATCTGACCTCCGTGAGAAAAGTTATGATCATTTGAATTTCTCAAGAACTTCCGTTGTTCAATTTCATGCGTCTCGATATATTATGCTCCTGAATTGGACCTCCGAGTTGAAAGTTATGACCATTTGAATTTCTCGAGAGCTTTCGTTTTTCAATATCGAGCGGCTCGATATATTATGCGCCCGAATCGGATCTCCGAGTGAAAAGTAATGACCATTTGAATTTCTCGGGAGCTTCCGTTGTTCATTTTCGAGCGTCTCGATATATTATGCGCCTGAATCGGACCTCCGAGTGAAAAGTTATGACCGTATTAATTGCTCAAGCGCTTCCATTGTTTAATTTCGAGCGTCTCCATATATTATACGTCTCCATTGTTCAATTTTTAGCATCTCGATATATTATGCGCCTGAGTCGGTCCTCCGTGTGAAAAGTTATGACCATTTGAATTGCTAAAGAGCTTCGATTGTTCAATTTCAAGCGTCTCGATATATTATGCGCCTGAATCGCACCTCCGAGTTAAAAGTTATGACCATTTGAATTTCATGAGAGCTTCCGTTGTTCAATTTCAAGCGTTTGGATATATTATGCTCATGAATCGGACCTCCGTGTGAAAAGTTATGACCATTTGAATTGCTAAAGACCTTCCATTGTTCAATTTCTAGCGTCTCGATATATTATGCGCCTGAGTCGGACCTCCGAGTTGAAAGTTATGACCATTTGAATTTCTCGAGAGCTTTCGTTGTTCAATATCGAGCGTCTCGATATATTATGCGCCTGAATCGGACCTCCGAGTGAAAAGTAATGACCATTTGAATTTCTCGAGAGCTTCCGTTGTTCAATTTTGAGCGTGTCGATATATTATGAGCCGTAATCGGACCTCCGAGTGAAAAGTTAGGATCATATTAATTGCTCAAGCGCTTCCACTGTTTAATTTCGAGCGTCTCCAAATATTATGCGCCTTAATTGGACCTCCGAGTGAAAAGTTATGACCATATGAATTGCCCAAAAGCTTCGATAGTTCAATTTCGAGCGTCTCGATATATTATGCGCTTGAATCGGACCTCCGAGTTAAAAGTTATGACCATCTGAATTTCATGAATTCTTCTGTTGTTCAATTTCAAGCGTCTCGATATATTATGCGCCTGAATCGGACCTCCGAGTTGAAAGTTATGACCATTCGAATTTCTCGAGAGCTTTCGTTGTTCAATATCGAGCGTCTCGATATATCATGCGCCTGAATCGGACCTACGTGTGAAAAGTTATGACCATTTGAATTGCTAAAGAGCTTCCATTATTCAATTTCTAGCGTCTCGATATATTATGCACCTGAATCGGACCTCCAAGTTAAAAGTTACGACCATTTGAATTTCTCGAGAGCTTCCGTTGTTAAATTTCGAGCGTCTCGATATATTATGCGCCTAAATCAGACCTCCGTGAGAAAAGTTATGATCATTTGAATTTTTCGAGAGCTTTCGTTTTTCAATATCGAGCATCTCGACATATTATGCGCCTGAATCGGACCTCCGTGAGAAAAGTTATGACCATTTGAATTTCTCGAGAGCTTCCATTGTTTAATTTCGAGCGTCTCCATATATTATGCACCTGAATCGGACCTCCGAGATAAAAGTTATGACCATTTGAATTTCTCGAGAGCTTTCGTTGTTCAATTTCTAGCGTCTTGATATATTATGCGCCTGAAACGGACCTCCGAGTGAAAAGTTATGACCATTTGAATTTTTCAAGAGCTTCCATTGTTCAATTTCGAGCGTCTCGATATATTATGCGCCTGAATCTGACCTCCGTGAGAAAAGTTATGATCATTTGAATTTCTCAAGAACTTCCGTTGTTCAATTTCATGCGTCTCGATATATTATGCGCCTGAATTGGACCTCCGAGTTGAAAGTTATGACCATTTGAATTTCTCGAGAGCTTTCGTTTTTCAATATCGAGCGGCTCGATATATTATGCGCCCGAATCGGATCTCCGAGTGAAAAGTAATGACCATTTGAATTTCTCGGGAGCTTCCGTTGTTCATTTTCGAGCGTCTCGATATATTATGCGCCTGAATCGGACCTCCGAGTGAAAAGTTTTGACCGTATTAATTGCTCAAGCGCTTCCATTGTTTAATTTCGAGCGTCTCCATATATTATGCGCCTGAATCAGACCTCCGGTTGAAAAGTTATGACCAGTTGAATTTCTCGAGAGCTTCCATTGTTCAATTTTTAGCGTCTCGATATATTATGCTCATGAATCGGACCTCCGTGTGAAAAGTTATGACCATTTGAATTTCTCGAGAGCTTTCGTTGTTCAATATCGAGCGTCTCGATATATTATGCGCCTGAATCGGACCTCCGAGTGAAAAGTAATAACCATTTGAATTTCTCGAGAGCTTCGGTTGTTCAATTTCGAGCGTCTCGATATATTATGAGCCGTAATCGGACCTCCGAGTGAAAAGTTAGGATCATATTAATTGCTCAAGCGCTTCCATTGTTTAATTTCGAGCGGCTCCATATATTATGCGCCTTAATTGGACTTCCGAGTGAAAAGTTATGACCATATGAATTGCCCAAAAGCTTCGATAGTTCAATTTCGAGCGTCTCGATATATTATGCGCCTGAATCGGACCTCCGTGTTAAAAGTTATGACCATCTGAATTTCATGAGATCTTCCATTGTTCAATTTCAAGCGTCTCGATATATTATGCGCCTGAATCGGACCTCCGAGTTGAAAGTTATGACCATTCGAATTTCTCGAGAGCTTTCGTTGTTCAATATCGAGCGTCTCGATATATCATGCGCCTGAATCGGACCTACGTGTGAAAAGTTATGACCATTTGAATTGCTAAAGAGCTTCCATTATTCAATTTCTAGCGTCTCGATATATTATGCACCTGAATCGGACCTCCAAGTTAAAAGTTACGACCATTTGAATTTCTCGAGAGCTTCCGTTGTTCAATTTCGAGCGTCTCGATATATTATGCACCTAAATCAGACCTCCGTGAGAAAAGTTATGACCATTTGAATTTTTCGAGAGCTTTCGTTTTTCAATATCGAGCATCTCGACATATTGTGCGCCTGAATCTGACATCCAAGTGAAAAGTAATGACCATTTGAATTTCTCGAGAGCTTCCGTTGTTCAATTTCGAGCGTCTCGATATATTATGCGCCTGAATCGGACCTCCGAGTGAAAGGTTATGACCATTTGAATTTCTAGAGAGCTTCCGTTTTTCAATTTTGAGCGTCTTGATATACTATGCGCCTGAATCGGACCTTCGAGTTAAAAGTTATGATCATTTGAATTTCTCGAGAGCTTCCGTTGTTCAATTTTGTGCGTCTTGATATATTATGCGCCTGAATCTGACCTCCGAGTGAAAAGTTATGATCATTTGAGTTTTTGGAGAGCTTCCGTAGTTTAATTTCGAGCGTCTCGATATATTATCCGCCATCATCGGACATCCGAGTTAAAAGTTATGTCCATTTGAATTTCTCGAGAGCTTCATTTGTTTAATTTTGAGAGTCTCGTTATATTATGCGCCTGAATCGAACATCCAGTGAAAAGTTATGACCATTTGAATTGCTCTAGAGCTTTTATTGTTCAATTTCGAGCGTCTCGATATATTATGCGCCTGAATCGGACCTCCGAGTTGAAAGTTATGACCATTTGAATTTGTCGAGAGCTTCCGTTGTTCAATTTCGAGTGTCTCGATATATTATGCGCCTAAATCTGACCTCCGTGAGAAAAGTTATGATCATTTGAATTTCTCGAGAGCTTCCGTTGTTCAATTTCGTGCGTCTCGATATAGTATGCGCCTGAATCGGACCTCCGAGTGAAAAGTAATGACCACTTGAATTTCTCGAGAGCTTCCGTTTTTGAATTTCGAGCGTCTCGATATATTATGCTCCTGAATCGGACCTCCGAGTGAAAAGTTATGATCATTTGAATTTCTCGAGAGCTTCCGTTGTTCAATTTCGTGCGTCTCGATATGGTATGCGCCTGAATCGGACCTCCGAGTTGAAAGTTATGACCATTTGAATTTCTTGAGAGCTTTCGTTGTTCAATATCGAACATCTCGATATATTATGCAGCTGAATCAGACCTCCGAGTGAAAAGTTATGACCATTTGAATTGCTAAAGAGCTTCAATTGTTCAATTTCTAGCGTCTTGATATATTATGGGCCTGAATCGGACCTCCGTGTGAAAAGTTGTGACCATTTGAATTTCTCAAGAGTGTCCATTGTTCAATTTCGAGCGTCTCGATATATTATGCGCCTTTATCGGACTTTCGAGTGAAAAGTTATGACCATTTGAATTGCTCAAAAGCTTCCCATGTTCAATTCCGAGCGTCTTGATATATTATGCACCTGAATCGGACCTCCGAGTTGATAGTTATGACCATTTGAATTTCTCGACAGCTTCCGTTGTTCAATTTCTAGCGTCTTGATATATTATGCGCTTGAATCGGACCTCCGAGTGAAAAGTAATGACCATTTGAATTTCTCGAGAGCTTCTCTTGTTCAATTTCGAGCGTCTCGATATATTATGCGCCTTAATCGGACTTCCGAGTGAAAAGTTAGGATCATATTAATTGCTCAAGCGCTTCCATTGCTTAATTTCGAGCGTCTCGATATATTATACGCCTTAATTGGACCTCCGAGTGAAAAGTCATGACCATTTGAATTGCCCAAAAGCTTCGATTGTTCAATTCCGAGCGTCTTGATATATTATGCGCCTGAATCGGACCTTCGAGTTGAAAGTTATGACCCTTTGAATTTCTCGAGAGCTTTCGTTGTTCAATATCGAGCGTCTCGATATATTATGCGCCTGAATCGGACCTCCGAGTGAAAAGTTATGACCATTTGAATTGCTAAAGAGCTTCAATTGTTCAATTTCTAGCGTCTTGATATATTATGGGCCTGAATCGGACCTCCGTGTGAAAAGTTGTGACCATTTGAATTTCTCAAGAGTGTCCATTGTTCAATTTCGAGCGTCTCGATATATTATGCGCCTTTATCGGACCTTCGAGTGAAAAGTTATGACCATTTGAATTGCTCAAAAGCTTCCCATGTTCAATTCCGAGCGTCTTGATATATTATGCACCTGAATCGGACCTCCGAGTTGATAGTTATGACCATTTGAATTTCTCGACAGCTTCCGCTGTTCAATTTCTAGCGTCTTGATATATTATGCGCTTGAATCGGACCTCCGAGTGAAAAGTAATGACCATTTGAATTTCTCGAGAGCTTCTCTTGTTCAATTTCGAGCGTCTCGATATATTATGCGCCTTAATCGGACTTCCGAGTGAAAAGTTAGGATCATATTAATTGCTCAAGCGCTTCCATTGCTTAATTTCGAGCGTCTCGATATATTATGCGCCTTAATTGGACCTCCGAGTGAAAAGTCATGACCATTTGAATTGCCCAAAAGCTTCGATTGTTCAATTCCGAGCGTCTTGATATATTATGCGCCTGAATCGGACCTTCGAGTTGAAAGTTATGACCCTTTGAATTTATCGAGAGCTTTCGTTGTTCAATATCGAGCGTCTCGATATATTATGCGCCTGAATCGGACCTCCGAGTGAAAAGTTATGACCATTTGAATTTTTCGAGAGCTTCCGTTGTTCAATTTCAAGCGTCTCGATATATTATGCGCCTAAATCTGACCTCCGTGAGAAAAGTTATGATCATTTGAATTTCTCGAGAGCTTCCGTTGTTCAATTTCGTGCATCTCGATATATTATGCGCCTGAATCGGACCTCCGAGTTGAAAGTTATGACCATTTGAATTTCTCGAGAACTTTCGTTGTTAAATATCGAGCGTCTCGATATATTATGCGGCTGAATCGGACCTCCGAGTGAAAAGTTATGACCATTTGAATTGCTAAAGAGCTTCAATTATTCAATTTCTAGCGTCTCGATATATTATGCGCCTGAATCGGACCTACGAGTTGAAAGTTATGACCATTTGAATTTCTCGAGAGCTTCCGTTGTTCAATTTTGTGCATGTCGATATATTATGCGCCTGAATTAGACCTCCAAGTGAATAGTTATGACCATTTGAATTGCTAAAGAGCTTCCATTGTTCAATTTCGAGTGTCTCGATATATTATGCGCCTGAATCGGACCTCCGAGTTGAAAGTTTTGACCATTTGAATTTCTCGAGAGCTTTCATTGTTCAATATCAAGCGTCTCGATATATTATGCGCCTGAATCGGACCTCCGAGTGAAAAGTAATGACCATTTGAATTTCTCGAGAGCTTCCCATGTTCAATTTCGAGCGTCTCGATATATTATGCGCCTAAATCAGACCTCCGTGAGAAAAGTTATGACCATTTGAATTTTTCGAGAGCTTTCGTTTTTCAATATCGAGCGTCTCGATATATTATGCGCCTGAATCAGACCTCCGTGTGAAAAGTATTGACCATTTGAATTTCTCGAGAGCTTCCGTTGTACAATTTCGAGCGTCTCGATATATTATGCGCCTGAATCGGACCTCCGAGTGAAAGGTTATGACCATTTGAATTTCTAGAGAGCTTCCGTTGTTCAATTTTGAGCGTCTTGATATACTATGCGCCTTAATCGGACCTTCGAGTTAAAAGTTATTATCATTTGAATTTCTCGAGAGCTTCCGATTTTCAATTTCGAGCGTCTTGATATATTATGCGCCTGAATCGGACCTCCGAGTGAAAAGTTATGTCCGTTTGAATTGCTCAAAAGCTTCCAATGTTCAATTTCGAGCGTCTTCATATATTATGCGCCTGAATCGGACCCTCGAGTTGAAAGTTATGACCATTTGAATTTCTTGAGAGCTTTCGTTGTTCAATATCGAACATCTCGATATATTATGCAGCTGAATCAGACCTCCGAGTGAAAAGTTATGACCATTTGAATTGCTAAAGAGCTTCAATTGTTCAATTTCTAGCGTCTTGATATATTATGGGCCTGAATCGGACCTCCGAGTGAAAAGTTATGACCATTTGAATTGCTAAAGAGCTTCCATTGTTCAATTTCGAGCGTATCGATATATTATGCGCCTTAATCGGACCTCCGAGTGAAAAGTTATGACCATTTGAATTTTTCGACAACTTGCGTTGTTCAATTTCGAGCGTCTCGATATATTATGAGCCTAAATCAGACCTCCGTGAGAAAAGTTATGATCATTTGAATTTCTCGAGAGCTTCCGTTGTTCAATTTCGAGCGTCTCGATATATTATGCGCCTGAATCCTACCTCCGAGTGAAAAGTAATGATGAGGACATGACCAAGAGCAAGGGCAAGGATCCACTTGAAGGACTTGGAGGACCTATGACAAGGGCTAGAGCAAGGAAAGCCAAGGAAGCTCTTCAACAAGTGCTGTGCATACTATTTGAATACAAGCCCAAGTTTCAAGGAGAAAAGTCCAAGGTTGTGAGTTGTATCATGGCCCAAATGGAGGAGGACTAAATGACACCACTTTGTCTCAATTTTTAGAGTGTTTAGTTTGTCTAAATAATGTCCCAATCCTTGTAAAGTTGGTTGACCAAAAATATGTTTTGGGTTAATCAATTAAAAGGGCTTTAGTTAGGTTTAGTTCAAGTTGTAATAAGGGCCCAATTGGCAACCTAGGCATCAGCCTTTTGGGAGACCAAATGGTGGCTGACTTGTTGGCTGTTGGGGGTGACTTTTGGTTGCCACAATTTCAGTTACACTCAGCCATTAAGTTTTTTTTTTTTTAATTCCCTAGGTTAATGGCATTGAGTTATTTTAATTCTAGGTTAGTGGGTCATTACTAAAATCTGCTGTAAAGCTTCTATATAAGCTGAACCATTTTATCAATAAACACAAGTTGAGTTTTATTCAGAAAATTAGAGTTTATCTCTTTTATCTTAGTGAGAGTGATTCTCCTAAATTCTTGAGTGATTCAAGAACACCCTGGCTGTATCAAAGGACTTTCACAACCTTTGTGTGTTGCCCTCGCTGGAAAGAGTGATTCTTTCCTTCCTTTCATCTTCACCCTTGTTCTTTCAAACCACAATTCCAGAAAATCCACCTCTGCCCAGAATTATCTTGTGGCCATAACTCCCATTTTAAGCACTCAAATTAAGTGATTCTTGAGCCTAAATTGACTTTCAAAACGAGAGCTTTCACCTCGTTTTGGAATCACCTCATTTGGAGCCCTGTAGCTTCAGTTATTGTCATTTCTATATTTCTGTCCAGCCACCACTTAACCTACATTTTACCATCCCATTCAACCATTATATGCCAAGAACCACCTTATTAAGACCCACGAAATTAACCACCTTATTTTCCATCCTTTCCTTAATCAATTTCCGCATTTTCCATCAAGGTTTAATCCTAGACGATCCTAAGTCAGCCCTTGTGCCATGAGGGTTCATATCAAGTAATGACCATTTGAATTTCTCGAGAGCTTCCGTTGTTCAATTTCGAGCGTGTCGATATATTATGCGCCTAAATCAGACCTCCGTGAGAAAAGTTATGATCATTTGAATTTCTCGAGAGCTTCCGTTGTTCAATTTCGTGCGACTCGATATATTATGCGCCTGAATCGGACCTCCGAGTTGAAAGTTATGACCATTTGAATTTTTCGAGAGCTTTCGTTGTTAAATATCGAGCGTCTCGATATATTATGCGCCTGAATCGGACCTCCGAGTGAAAAGTAATGACCATTTGAATTTCTCGCGAGCTTCTGTTGTTCAATTTCGAGCGTCTCGATATATTATGCGCCTCAATCGGACCTCCGAGTGAAAGGTTATGACCATTTGAATTTCTCGAGAGCTTTCGTTGTTCAATTTTGTGCGTCCCGATATATTATGCGCCTGAATCTGACCTCGGAGTTAAAAGTTATGATCATTTGAGTTTTTCGAGATCTTCCGTAGTTCAATTTCGAGCGTATCGATATATTATCCGCCTTCATCGGACATCCGAGTTAAAAGTTATGTCCATTTGAATTTCTCGAGAGCTTCATTTGTTTAATTTTGAGAGTCTTGTTATATTATGCACCTGAATCGGATATCCAGTGAAAAGTTATGACCATTTGAATTGCTCTAGAGCTTTCATTGTTCAATTTCGAGCGTCTCGATAGATTATGCGCCTAAATCGGACCTCCGACTGAAAAGTTATGACTAGTTGAATTTCTCGAGAGCTTCTGTTCAATTTTGTGCGTGTAGATATATTATGCGCCTGAATTAGACCTCCGAGGGAAAAGTTATGACCATTTGAATTGCTAAAGAGCTTCAATTGTTCAATTTCGAGCGTATCGATATATTATGCGCCTGAGTCGGACCTCCGAGTGAAAAGTAATGACCATTTGAATTTCTCGAGAGCTTCCGTTGTTCAATTTCGAGTGTCTCGATATATTATGCGCATGAATCGGACCTCCGAGTGAAAGGTTATGACCATTTGAATTTCTCGAGAGCTTCCGTTGTTCAATTTTGAGCGTCTCGATATATTATGCGCCTAAATCTAACCTCCATGAGAAAAGTAATGTCCATTTGAATTGCTCAAAAGCTTCCAATGTTCAATTTCGAGCGTCTTCATATATTATGCGCCTGAATCGGACCTCCGAGTTGAAAGTTATGACCATTTTAATTTCTCGAGAGCTTTCGTTGTTCAATATCGAGCATCTCGATATATTATGCGGCTGAATCAGACCTCCGAGTGAAAAGTTATGACCATTTGAATTGCTAAAGAGCTTCAATTGCTCAATTTCTAGCGTCTCGATATATTATGCGCTTGAATCGGACCTCCGAGTTAAAAGTTATGACCATTTCAATTTTTTGAAAGCTTCCGTTGTTCAATTTGTGGCGTCTTGATATATTATGCGCCTGAATCGGACCTCCGAGTGAAAAGTTAGGACCATTTGAATTTTTCGAGAGCTTCCGTTGTTTAATTTCAAGCGTCTCGATATATTATACGCCTAAATCTGACCTCCGTGAGAAAAGTAATGATCATTTGAATTTCTCGAGAGCTTCCGTTGTTCAATTTCGTGCATCTCGATATATTATGCGCCTGAATCGGACCTCCGAGTTGAAAGTTATGACCATTTGAATTTTACGAGAGCTTCCGTTGTTCAATTTCAAGTGTCTCGATATATTATGCGCCTGAATCGGACCTCCGAGTGAAAAGTAATGACCATTTGAATTTCTCGAGAGCTTCCGTTGTTCAATTTCAAGCGTCTCGATATATTATGCGCCTGAATCGGACCTCCGAGTGAAAAGTTATGACCATTTGAATTGCTCAAAAGCTTCGAATGTTCAATATCGATCGTCTCGATATATTATGCGCCTGAATCAGACCTCCGACTGAAAAGTAATGACCATTTTAATTTTTCGAGAGCTTCCGTTGTTCAATTTCGAGCGTCTCGATATATTATGCGCCTAAATCTGACCTGTGTGAGAAAAGTTATGATCATTTGAATTTCTCGAGAGCTTCCGTTGTTCAATTCCGAGCGTCTCGATATATTATGCGCCTGAATCGGACCTCCGAGTGAAAAGTAATGTCCATTTGAATTGCTCAAAAGCTTCCAATGTTCAATTTCATATATTATGGGCCTGAATCGGACCTCCGAGTTGAAAGTTATGACCATTTGAATTTCTCGAGAGCTTTCGTTGTTCAATATCGAGCATCTCGATATATTATGCGGCTGAATCAGACCTCCGAGTGAAAAGTTATGACCATTTGAATTGCTAAAGAGCTTCAATTGCTCCATTTCTAGCGTCTCGATATATTATGCGCTTGAATCGGACCTCCGAGTTAAAAGTTATGACCATTTCAATTTTTTGAAAGCTTCCGTTGTTAAATTTCTGGCGTCTTGATATATTATGCGCCTGAATCGGACCTCCGAGTGGAAAGTTAGGACCATTTGAATTTTTCGAGAGCTTCCGTTGTTTAATTTCAAGCGTCTCGATATATTATACGCCTAAATCTGACCTCCGTGAGAAAAGTAATGATCATTTGAATTTCTCGAGAGCTTCCGTTGTTCAATTTCGTGCATCTCGATATATTATGCGCCTGAATCGGACCTCCGAGTTGAAAGTTATGACCATTTGAATTTCACGAGAGCTTCCGTTGTTCAATTTCAAGCGTCTCGATATATTATGCGCCTGAATCGGACCTCCGAGTGAAAAGTAATGACCATTTGAATTTCTCGAGAGCTTCCGTTGTTCAATTTCAAGCGTCTCGATATATTATGCGCCTGAATCGGACCTCCGATTGAAAAGTTATGACCATTTGAATTGCTCAAAAGCTTCGAATGTTCAATATCGATCGTCTCGATATATTATGCGCCTGAATCGGACCTCCGACTGAAAAGAAATGACCATTTGAATTTTTCGAGAGCTTCCGTTGTTCAATTTCGAGCGTCTCGATATATTATGCGCCTAAATCTGACCTGTGTGAGAAAAGTTATGATCATTTGAATTTCTCGAGAGCTTCCGTTGTTCAATTCCGAGCGTCTCGATATATTATGCGCCTGAATCGGACCTCCGAGTGAAAAGTAATGTCCATTTGAATTGCTCAAAAGCTTCCAATGTTCAATTTCGAGCGTCTTCATATATTATGCGCCTGAATCGGACCTCCGAGTTGAAAGTTATGACCATTTGAATTTCTCGAGAGCTTCTGTTGTTCAATATCGAGCATCTCGATATATTATGTGGCTGAATCAGACCTGCGAGTGAAAAGTTATGACCATTTGAATTGCTAAAGAGCTTCAATTGCTCAATTTCTAGCGTCTCGATATGCTATGCGCTTGAATCGGACCTCCGAGTTAAAAGTTATGACCATTTCAATTTTTTGAAAGCTTCCGTTGTTCAATTTCTGGCGTCTTGATATATTATGCGCCTGAATCGGACCTCCGAGTGAAAAGTTAGGACCATTTGAATTTTTCGAGAGCTTTCGTTGTTCAATTTCAAGCGTCTCGATATATTATGCGCCTAAATCTGACCTCCGTGAGAAAAGTTATGATCATTTGAATTTCTCGAGAGCTTCCGTTGTTCAATTTCGTGCATCTCGATATATTATGCGCCTGAATCGGACCTATGAGTTGAAAGTTATGACCATTTGAATTTCACGAGAGCTTGCGTTGTTCAATTTCAAGCGTCTCGATATATTATGTGCCTGAATCGGACCTCCGAGTGAAAAGTTACGACCATTTGAATTGCTCAAAAGCTTCCAATGTTCAATATCGAGCGTCTCGATATATTATGCGCCTGAATCGGACCTCCCAGTGAAAAGTAATGACCATTTGAATTTTTCGAGAGCTTCCGTTGTTCAATTTCGAGCGTCTCGATATATTATGCGCCTAAATCTGACCTCCGTGAGAAAAGTTATGATCATTTGAATTTCTCGAGAGCTTCCGTTGTTCAATTTCGTGAATCTCGATATAGTATGCACCTGAATCGGACCTCGAAGTTGAAAGTTATGACCATTTAAATTTCTCGAGAGCTTTCGTTGTTCAATATCGAGCATCTCGATATATTATGCGCCTGAATCGGACCTCCGAGTGAAAAGTTATGACCATTTGAATTGCTCAAAAGCTTCCAATGTTCAATATCGAGCGTCTCGATATATTATGCGCCTGAATCGGACCTCCGAGTGAAAAGTAATGTCCATTTGAATTGCTCAAAAGCTTCCAATGTATAATTTCGAGCGTCTTCATATATTATGCGCCTGAATCGGACCTCCGAGTTGAAAGTTATGACCATTTGAATTTCTCGAGAGCTTTCGTTGTTCAATATCGAGCATCTCGATATATTATGCGGCTGAATCAGACCTCCGAGTGAAAAGTTATGACCATTTGAATTGCTAAAGAGCTTCAATTGCTCAATTTCTAGCGTCTCGATATATTATGCGCTTGAATCGGACCTCCGAGTTAAAAGTTATGACCATTAGAATTTTTTGAAAGCATCCGTTGTTCAATTTCTGGCGTCTTGATATATTATGCGCCTGAATCGGACCTCTGAGTGAAAAGTTATGACCATTTGAATTTTTCAAGAGCTTCCGTTGTTCAATTTCAAGCGTCTCGATATATTATGCGCCTAAATCTGACCTCCGTGAGAAAAGTTATGATCATTTGAATTTCTCGAGAACTTCGGTTGTTCAATTTCGTGCATCTCGATATATTATGCGCCTGAATTAGACCTCCGAGGGAAAAGTTATGACCATTTGAATTGCTAAAGAGCTTCAATTGTTCAATTTCGAGCGTATCGATATATTATGCGCCTGAGTCGGACCTCCGAGTGAAAAGTAATGACCATTTGAATTTCTCGAGAGCTTCCGTTGTTCAATTTCGAGTGTCTCGATATATTATGCGCATGAATCGGACCTCCGAGTGAAAGGTTATGACCATTTGAATTTCTCGAGAGCTTCCGTTGTTCAATTTTGAGCGTCTCGATATATTATGCGCCTAAATCTAACCTCCATGAGAAAAGTAATGTCCATTTGAATTGCTCAAAAGCTTCCAATGTTCAATTTCGAGCGTCTTCATATATTATGCGCCTGAATCGGACCTCCGAGTTGAAAGTTATGACCATTTGAATTTCTCGAGAGCTTTCGTTGTTCAATATCGAGCATCTCGATATATTATGCGGCTGAATCAGACCTCCGAGTGAAAAGTTATGACCATTTGAATTGCTAAAGAGCTTCAATTGCTCCATTTCTAGCGTCTCGATATATTATGCGCTTGAATCGGACCTCCGAGTTAAAAGTTATGACCATTTCAATTTTTTGAAAGCTTCCGTTGTTCAATTTCTGGCGTCTTGATATATTATGCGCCTGAATCGGACCTCCGAGTGAAAAGTTAGGACCATTTGAATTTTTCGAGAGCTTCCGTTGTTTAATTTCAAGCGTCTCGATATATTATACGCCTAAATCTGACCTCCGTGAGAAAAGTAATGATCATTTGAATTTCTCGAGAGCTTCCGTTGTTCAATTTCGTGCATCTCGATATATTATGCGCCTGAATCGGACCTCCGAGTTGAAAGTTATGACCATTTGAATTTTACGAGAGCTTCCGTTGTTCAATTTCAAGTGTCTCGATATATTATGCGCCTGAATCGGACCTCCGAGTGAAAAGTAATGACCATTTGAATTTCTCGAGAGCTTCCGTTGTTCAATTTCAAGCGTCTCGATATATTATGCGCCTGAATCGGACCTCCGAGTGAAAAGTTATGACCATTTGAATTGCTCAAAAGCTTCGAATGTTCAATATCGATCGTCTCGATATATTATGCGCCTGAATCAGACCTCCGACTGAAAAGTAATGACCATTTGAATTTTTCGAGAGCTTCCGTTGTTCAATTTCGAGCGTCTCGATATATTATGCGCCTAAATCTGACCTGTGTGAGAAAAGTTATGATCATTTGAATTTCTCGAGAGCTTCCGTTGTTCAATTCCGAGCGTCTCGATATATTATGCGCCTGAATCGGACCTCCGAGTGAAAAGTAATGTCCATTTGAATTGCTCAAAAGCTTCCAATGTTCAATTTCATATATTATGGGCCTGAATCGGACCTCCGAGTTGAAAGTTATGACCATTTGAATTTCTCGAGAGCTTTCGTTGTTCAATATCGAGCATCTCGATATATTATGCGGCTGAATCAGACCTCCGAGTGAAAAGTTATGACCATTTGAATTGCTAAAGAGCTTCAATTGCTCCATTTCTAGCGTCTCGATATATTATGCGCTTGAATCGGACCTCCGAGTTAAAAGTTATGACCATTTCAATTTTTTGAAAGCTTCCGTTGTTAAATTTCTGGCGTCTTGATATATTATGCGCCTGAATCGGACCTCCGAGTGGAAAGTTAGGACCATTTGAATTTTTCGAGAGCTTCCGTTGTTTAATTTCAAGCGTCTCGATATATTATACGCCTAAATCTGACCTCCGTGAGAAAAGTAATGATCATTTGAATTTCTCGAGAGCTTCCGTTGTTCAATTTCGTGCATCTCAATATATTATGCGCCTGAATTGGACCTCCGAGTTGAAAGTTATGACCATTTGAATTTCACGAGAGCTTCCGTTGTTCAATTTCAAGCGTCTCGATATATTATGCGCCTGAATCGGACCTCCGAGTGAAAAGTAATGACCATTTGAATTTCTCGAGAGCTTCCGTTGTTCAATTTCAAGCGTCTCGATATATTATGCGCCTGAATCGGACCTCCGATTGAAAAGTTATGACCATTTGAATTGCTCAAAAGCTTCGAATGTTCAATATCGATCGTCTCGATATATTATGCGCCTGAATCGGACCTCCGACTGAAAAGAAATGACCATTTGAATTTTTCGAGAGCTTCCGTTGTTCAATTTCGAGCGTCTCGATATATTATGCGCCTAAATCTGACCTGTGTGAGAAAAGTTATGATCATTTGAATTTCTCGAGGGCTTCCGTTGTTCAATTCCGAGCGTCTCGATATATTATGCGCCTGAATCGGACCTCCGAGTGAAAAGTAATGTCCATTTGAATTGCTCAAAAGCTTCCAATGTTCAATTTCGAGCGTCTTCATATATTATGCGCCTGAATCGGACCTCCGAGTTGAAAGTTATGACCATTTGAATTTCTCGAGAGCTTTTGTTGTTCAATATCGAGCATCTCGATATATTATGTGGCTGAATCAGACCTGCGAGTGAAAAGTTATGACCATTTGAATTGCTAAAGAGCTTCAATTGCTCAATTTCTAGCGTCTCGATATGCTATGCGCTTGAATCGGACCTCCGAGTTAAAAGTTATGACCATTTCAATTTTTGAAAGCTTCCGTTGTTCAATTTCTGGCGTCTTGATATATTATGCGCCTGAATCGGACCTCCGAGTGAAAAGTTAGGACCATTTGAATTTTTTGAGAGCTTCCGTTGTTCAATTTCAAGCGTCTCGATATATTATGCGCCTAAATCTGACCTCCGTGAGAAAAGTTATGATCATTTGAATTTCTCGAGAGCTTCCGTTGTTCAATTTCGTGCATCTCGATATATTATGCGCCTGAATCGGACCTATGAGTTGAAAGTTATGACCATTTGAATTTCACGAGAGCTTGCGTTGTTCAATTTCAAGCGTCTCGATATATTATGTGCCTGAATCGGACCTCCGAGTGAAAAGTTACGACCATTTGAATTGCTCAAAAGCTTCCAATGTTCAATATCGAGCGTCTCGATATATTATGCGCCTGAATCGGACCTCCCAGTGAAAAGTAATGACCATTTGAATTTTTCGAGAGCTTCCGTTGTTCAATTTCGAGCGTCTCGATATATTATGCGCCTAAATCTGACCTCCGTGAGAAAAGTTATGATCATTTGAATTTCTCGAGAGCTTCCGTTGTTCAATTTCGTGAATCTCGATATAGTATGCACCTGAATCGGACCTCGAAGTTGAAAGTTATGACCATTTAAATTTCTCGAGAGCTTTCGTTGTTCAATATCGAGCATCTCGATATATTATGCGCCTGAATCGGACCTCCGAGTGAAAAGTTATGACCATTTGAATTGCTCAAAAGCTTCCAATGTTCAATATCGAGCGTCTCGATATATTATGCGCCTGAATCGGACCTCCGAGTGAAAAGTAATGTCCATTTGAATTGCTCAAAAGCTTCCAATGTATAATTTCGAGCGTCTTCATATATTATGCGCCTGAATCGGACCTCCGAGTTGAAAGTTATGACCATTTGAATTTCTCGAGAGCTTTCGTTGTTCAATATCGAGCATCTCGATATATTATGCGGCTGAATCAGACCTCCGAGTGAAAAGTTATGACCATTTGAATTGCTAAGAGCTTCAATTGCTCAATTTCTAGCGTCTCGATATATTATGCGCTTGAATCGGACCTCCGAGTTAAAAGTTATGACCATTAGAATTTTTTGAAAGCTTCCGTTGTTCAATTTCTGGCGTCTTGATATATTATGCGCCTGAATCGGACCTCTGAGTGAAAAGTTATGACCATTTGAATTTTTCAAGAGCTTCCGTTGTTCAATTTCAAGCGTCTCGATATATTATGCGCCTAAATCTGACCTCCGTGAGAAAAGTTATGATCATTTGAATTTCTCGAGAACTTCGGTTGTTCAATTTCGTGCATCTCGATATATTATGCGCCTCAATCGGACCTCCGAGTTGAAAGTTATGACCATTTGAATTTCACGACAGCTTCCGTTGTTCAATTTCAAGCGTCTCGATATATTATGCGCCTGAATCGGACCTCCGAGTTGAAAGTTATGACCATTTGAATTTTTCGAGAGCTTTCGTTGTTCAATATCGAGCGTCTTGATATATTATGCGCCTGAATCGGACCTCCGAGTGAAAATTAATGACCATTTGAACTTCTCGAGAGCTTCCGTATTTCAATTTCAAGCATCTCGATATATTATGCGCCTGAATCGGACCTCCGAGTGAAAAGTTATGACCATTTGAATTGCTCAAAAGCTTCGAATGTTCAATATCGATCGTCTCGATATATTATGTGCCTGAATCGGACCTCCGACTGAAAAGTAATGACCATTTGAATTTTTCGAGAGCTTCCGTTGTTCAATTTCGAGCGTCTCGATATATTATGCCCCTAAATCTGACCTGCGTGAGAAAAGTTATGATCATTTGAATTTCTCGAGAGCTTCCGTTGTTCAATTCCGAGCATCTCGATATATTATGCGCCTGAATCGGACCTCCGAGTGAAAAGTAATGTCCATTTGAATTGCTCAAAAGCTTCCAATGTTCAATTTCGAGCGTCTTCATATATTATGCGCCTGAATCGGACCTCCGAGTTGAAAGTTATGATCATTTGAATTTCTCGAGAGCTTTCGTTGTTCAATATCGAGCATCTCGATATATTATGCTGCTGAATCAGACCTCCGAGTGAAAAGTTATGACCATTTGAATTGCTAAAGAGCTTCAATTGCTCAATTTCTAGCGTCTCGATATATTATGCGCTTGAATCGGACCTCCGAGTTAAAAGTTATGACCATTTCAATTTTTTGAAAGCTTCCGTTGTTCAATTTCTGGCGTCTTGATATATTATGCGCCTGAATCGGACCTCTGAGTGAAAAGTTATGATCATTTGAATTTTTCAAGAGCTTCCGTTGTTCAATTTCAAGCGTCTCGATATATTATGCGCCTAAATCTGACCTCCGTGAGAAAAGTTATGATCATTTGAATTTCTCGAGAACTTCGGTTGTTCAATTTCGTGCATCTCGATATATTATGCGCCTCAATCGGACCTCCGAGTTGAAAGTTATGACCATTTGAATTTCACGACAGCTTCCGTTGTTCAATTTCAAGCGTCTCGATATATTATGCGCCTGAATCGGACCTCCGAGTTGAAAGTTATGACCATTTGAATTTTTCGAGAGCTTTCGTTGTTCAATATCGAGCGTCTTGATATATTATGCGGCTGAATCAGACCTCCGAGTGAAAAGTTATGACCATTTGAATTGCTAAAGAGCTTCAATTGCTCCATTTCTAGCGTCTCGATATATTATGCGCTTGAATCGGACCTCCGAGTTAAAAGTTATGACCATTTCAATTTTTTGAAAGCTTCCGTTGTTAAATTTCTGGCGTCTTGATATATTATGCGCCTGAATCGGACCTCCGAGTGGAAAGTTAGGACCATTTGAATTTTTCGAGAGCTTCCGTTGTTTAATTTCAAGCGTCTCGATATATTATACGCCTAAATCTGACCTCCGTGAGAAAAGTAATGATCATTTGAATTTCTCGAGAGCTTCCGTTGTTCAATTTCGTGCATCTCAATATATTATGCGCCTGAATTGGACCTCCGAGTTGAAAGTTATGACCATTTGAATTTCACGAGAGCTTCCGTTGTTCAATTTCAAGCGTCTCGATATATTATGCGCCTGAATCGGACCTCCGAGTGAAAAGTAATGACCATTTGAATTTCTCGAGAGCTTCCGTTGTTCAATTTCAAGCGTCTCGATATATTATGCGCCTGAATCGGACCTCCGAGTGAAAAGTTATGACCATTTGAATTGCTCAAAAGCTTCGAATGTTCAATATCGATCGTCTCGATATATTATGCGCCTGAATCGGACCTCCGACTGAAAAGAAATGACCATTTGAATTTTTCGAGAGCTTCCGTTGTTCAATTTCGAGCGTCTCGATATATTATGCGCCTAAATCTGACCTGTGTGAGAAAAGTTATGATCATTTGAATTTCTCGAGGGCTTCCGTTGTTCAATTCCGAGCGTCTCGATATATTATGCGCCTGAATCGGACCTCCGAGTGAAAAGTAATGTCCATTTGAATTGCTCAAAAGCTTCCAATGTTCAATTTCGAGCGTCTTCATATATTATGCGCCTGAATCGGACCTCCGAGTTGAAAGTTATGACCATTTGAATTTCTCGAGAGCTTTTGTTGTTCAATATCGAGCATCTCGATATATTATGTGGCTGAATCAGACCTGCGAGTGAAAAGTTATGACCATTTGAATTGCTAAAGAGCTTCAATTGCTCAATTTCTAGCGTCTCGATATGCTATGCGCTTGAATCGGACCTCCGAGTTAAAAGTTATGACCATTTCAATTTTTGAAAGCTTCCGTTGTTCAATTTCTGGCGTCTTGATATATTATGCGCCTGAATCGGACCTCCGAGTGAAAAGTTAGGACCATTTGAATTTTTCGAGAGCTTCCGTTGTTCAATTTCAAGCGTCTCGATATATTATGCGCCTAAATCTGACCTCCGTGAGAAAAGTTATGATCATTTGAATTTCTCGAGAGCTTCCGTTGTTCAATTTCGTGCATCTCGATATATTATGCGCCTGAATCGGACCTATGAGTTGAAAGTTATGACCATTTGAATTTCACGAGAGCTTGCGTTGTTCAATTTCAAGCGTCTCGATATATTATGTGCCTGAATCGGACCTCCGAGTGAAAAGTTACGACCATTTGAATTGCTCAAAAGCTTCCAATGTTCAATATCGAGCGTCTCGATATATTATGCGCCTGAATCGGACCTCCCAGTGAAAAGTAATGACCATTTGAATTTTTCGAGAGCTTCCGTTGTTCAATTTCGAGCGTCTCGATATATTATGCGCCTAAATCTGACCTCCGTGAGAAAAGTTATGATCATTTGAATTTCTCGAGAGCTTCCGTTGTTCAATTTCGTGAATCTCGATATAGTATGCACCTGAATCGGACCTCGAAGTTGAAAGTTATGACCATTTAAATTTCTCGAGAGCTTTCGTTGTTCAATATCGAGCATCTCGATATATTATGCGCCTGAATCGGACCTCCGAGTGAAAAGTTATGACCATTTGAATTGCTCAAAAGCTTCCAATGTTCAATATCGAGCGTCTCGATATATTATGCACCTGAATCGGACCTCCGAGTGAAACGTAATGTCCATTTGAATTGCTCAAAAGCTTCCAATGTATAATTTCGAGCGTCTTCATATATTATGCGCCTGAATCGGACCTCCGAGTTGAAAGTTATGACCATTTGAATTTCTCGAGAGCTTTCGTTGTTCAATATCGAGCATCTCGATATATTATGCGGCTGAATCAGACCTCCGAGTGAAAAGTTATGACCATTTGAATTGCTAAAGAGCTTCAATTGCTCAATTTCTAGCGTCTCGATATATTATGCGCTTGAATCGGACCTCCGAGTTAAAAGTTATGACCATTAGAATTTTTTGAAAGCTTCCGTTGTTCAATTTCTGGCGTCTTGATATATTATGCGCCTGAATCGGACCTCTGAGTGAAAAGTTATGACCATTTGAATTTTTCAAGAGCTTCCGTTGTTCAATTTCAAGCGTCTCGATATATTATGCGCCTAAATCTGACCTCCGTGAGAAAAGTTATGATCATTTGAATTTCTCGAGAACTTCGGTTGTTCAATTTCGTGCATCTCGATATATTATGCGCCTCAATCGGACCTCCGAGTTGAAAGTTATGACCATTTGAATTTCACGACAGCTTCCGTTGTTCAATTTCAAGCGTCTCGATATATTATGCGCCTGAATCGGACCTCCGAGTTGAAAGTTATGACCATTTGAATTTTTCGAGAGCTTTCGTTGTTCAATATCGAGCGTCTTGATATATTATGCGCCTGAATCGGACCTCCGAGTGAAAATTAATGACCATTTGAACTTCTCGAGAGCTTCCGTATTTCAATTTCAAGCATCTCGATATATTATGCGCCTGAATCGGACCTCCGAGTGAAAAGTTATGACCATTTGAATTGCTCAAAAGCTTCGAATGTTCAATATCGATCGTCTCGATATATTATGTGCCTGAATTGGACCTCCGACTGAAAAGTAATGACCATTTGAATTTTTCGAGAGCTTCCGTTGTTCAATTTCGAGCGTCTCGATATATTATGCCCCTAAATCTGACCTGCGTGAGAAAAGTTATGATCATTTGAATTTCTCGAGAGCTTCCGTTGTTCAATTCCGAGCATCTCGATATATTATGCGCCTGAATCGGACCTCCGAGTGAAAAGTAATGTCCATTTGAATTGCTCAAAAGCTTCCAATGTATAATTTCGAGCGTCTTCATATATTATGCGCCTGAATCGGACCTCCGAGTTGAAAGTTATGATCATTTGAATTTCTCGAGAGCTTTCGTTGTTCAATATCGAGCATCTCGATATATTATGCGGCTGAATCAGACCTCCGAGTGAAAAGTTATGACCATTTGAATTGCTAAAGAGCTTCAATTGCTCAATTTCTAGCGTCTCGATATATTATGCACTTGAATCGGACCTCCGAGTTAAAAGTTATGACCATTTCAATTTTTGAAAGCTTCCGTTGTTCAATTTCTGGCGTCTTGATATATTATGCGCCTGAATCGGACCTCTGAGTGAAAAGTTATGATCATTTGAATTTTTCAAGAGCTTCCGTTGTTCAATTTCAAGCGTCTCGATATATTATGCGCCTAAATCTGACCTCCGTGAGAAAAGTTATGATCATTTGAATTTCTCGAGAGCTTCCGTTGTTCAATTTCGTGCATCTCGATATATTATGCGCCTCAATCGGACCTCCGAGTTGAAAGTTATGACCATTTGAATTTCACGACAGCTTCCGTTGTTCAATTTCAAGCGTCTCGATATATTATGCGCCTGAATCGGACCTCCGAGTTGAAAGTTATGACCATTTGAATTTTTCGAGAGCTTTCGTTGTTCAATATCGAGCGTCTTGATATATTATGCGCCTGAATCGGACCTCCGAGTGAAAAGTAATGACCATTTGAACTTCTCGAGAGCTTCCGTATTTCAATTTCAAGCATCTCGATATATTATGCGCCTGAATCGGACCTCCGAGTGAAAAGTTATGACCATTTGAATTGCTCAAAAGCTTCGAATGTTCAATATCGATCGTCTCGATATATTATGTGCCTGAATCGGACCTCCTAGTGAAAAGTAATGTCCATTTGAATTGCTCAAAAGCTTCCAATGTTCAATTTCGAGCGTCTCGATATATTATGCCCCTAAATCTGACCTGCGTGAGAAAAGTTATGATCATTTGAATTTCTCGAGAGCTTCCGTTGTTCAATTCCGAGCATCTCGATATATTATGCGCCTGAATCGGACCTCCGAGTGAAAAGTAATGTCCATTTGAATTGCTCAAAAGCTTCCAATGTTCAATTTCGAGCGTCTTCATATATTATGCGCCTGAATCGGACCTCCGAGTTGAAAGTTATGATCATTTGAATTTCTCGAGAGCTTTCGTTGTTCAATATCGAGCATCTCGATATATTATGCGGCTGAATCAGACCTCCGAGTGAAAAGTTATGACCATTTGAATTGCTAAAGAGCTTCAATTGCTCAATTTCTAGCGTCTCGATATATTATGCGCTTGAATCGGACCTCCGAGTTAAAAGTTATGACCATTTCAATTTTTTGAAAGCTTCCGTTGTTCAATTTCTGGCGTCTTGATATATTATGCGCCTGAATCGGACCTCCGAGTGAAAAGTTAGGACCATTTGAATTTTTTGAGAGCTTCCGTTGTTCAATTTCAAGCGTCTCGATATATTATGCGCCTAAATCTGACCTCCGTGAGAAAAGTTATGATCATTTGAATTTCTCGAGAGCTTCCGTTGTTCAATTTCGTGCATCTCGATATATTATGCGCCTCAATCGGACCTCCGAGTTGAAAGTTATGACCATTTGAATTTCACGACAGCTTCCGTTGTTCAATTTCAAGCGTCTCGATATATTATGCGCCTGAATCGGACCTCCGACTGAAAAGTTATGACCATTTGAATTGCTCAAAAGCTTCCAATGTTCAATTTCGAGCGTCTTGATATAATATGCGCCTGAATCGGACCTACGAGTTGAAAGTTATGACCATTTGAATTTCTCGAGAGCTTTCGTTGTTCAATATTGAGCGTCTCGATATATTATGCGGCTGAATCGGACCTCCGAGTGAAAAGTTATGACCATTTGAATTGCTAAAGAGCTTCCATTGTTCAATTTCTAGCGTCTCGATATATTATGCGCCTGAATCGGACCTCCGAGTTAAAAGTTATGACCATTTGAATTTCTCGAGAGCTTTCGTTGTTCAATATTGAGCGTCTCGATATATTATGCGGCTGAATCGGACCTCCGAGTGAAAAGTTATGACCATTTGAATTGCTAAAGAGCTTCAATTGTTCAATTTCTATCGTCTCGATATATTATGCGCTTGAATCGGACCTCCGAGTTAAAAGTTATGACCATTTGAATTTTTCGAAAGCTTCCGTAATTCAATTTCTGGCGTCTTGATATATTATGCGCCTAAATCTTACCTCCGTGAGAAAAGTTTTGATCATTTGAATTTCTCGAGAGCTTTCGTTGTTCAATTTCGTGCGTCTCGATATAGTATGCACCTGAATCGGACCTCGAAGTTGAAAGTTATGACCATTTGAATTTCTCGAGAGCTTTCGTTGTTCAATATCGAGCATCTCGATATATTATGTGGCTGAATCAGACCTCCGAGTGAAAAGTTATGACCATTTGAAGTGCTAAAGAGCTTCAATTGTTCAATTTCTATCGTCTCGATATATTATGCGCTTCAATCGGACCTCCGAGTTAAAAGTTATGACCATTTGAATTTCTCGAGAGCTTCCGTTGTTCAATTTCTAGCGTCTTGATATATTATGGGCCTGAATCGGACCTCCGGGTGAAAACTTATGATCATTTGAATTTCTCGAGAGCTTCCGTTGTTCAATTTCGTGCGACTCGATATATTATGCGCCTTAGTCGAACCTCCGAGTTGAAAGTTATGACCATTTGAATTTCACGAGAGCTTCCGTTATTTAATTTCAAGCGTCTCGATATATTATGTACCTGAATCGGACCTCCGAGTGAAAAGTTATGACCATTTGAATTGCTCAAAAGCTTCCAATGTTCAATATCGAGCGTCTCGATATATTATGCGCCTGAATCGGACCTCCGAGTGAAAAGTAATGACCATTTGAATTTTTCGAGAGCTTCTGTTGTTCAATTTCGAGCGTCTCGATATGCGCCTAAATCTGACCTCCGTGAGAAAAGTTATGATTATTTGAATTTCTCGAGAGCTTCCGTTGTTCAATTTCGTGCGTCTCGATATAGTATGCACCTGAATCGGACCTCGAAGTTGAAAGTTATGACCATTCGAATTTCTCGAGAGCTTTCGTTGTTCAATATCGAGCCTCTCGATATATTATGCGGCTGAATCAGACCTCCGAGTGAAAAGTTATGACCATTTGAATTGCTAAAGAGCTTCAATTGTTCAATTTCTAGCGTCTCCATATATTATGCGCTTGAATCGGACCTTCGAGTTAAAAGTTATGACCATTTGAATTTCTCGAAAGCTTCCGTTGTTCAATTTCTGGCGTCTTGATATATTATGAGCTTGAATCGGACCTCCGAGTGAAAAGTTATGACCATTTGAATTTTCCGAGAGCTTCCGTTGTTCAATTTCAAGCGTCTCGATATATTATGCGCCTAAATCTGACCTCCGTGAGAAAAGTAATGATCATTTGAATTTCTCGAGAGCTTCTGTTGTTCAATTTCGTGCATCTCGGTATATTATGCGCCTGAATCGGACCTCCGAGTTGAAGGTTATGACCATTTCAATTTCACGAGAGCTTCCGTTGTTCAATTTCAAGCGTCTCGATATATTATGCGCCTGAATCGGACCTCCGAGTGAAAAGTTATGAACATTTGAATTACTCAAAAGCTTCCAATGTTCAATTTCGAGCGTCTTGATATATTATGCGCCTGAATCGGACCTACGAGTTGAAAGTAATGACCATTTGAATTTCTCGAGAGCTTTCGTTGTACAATATTGAGCGACTCGATATATTATGCGCCTGAATCGGACCTCCGAGTTGAAAGTTATGACCATTTGAATTTCACGAGAGCTTCCGTTGTTCAATTTCAAGCGTCTCGATATATTATGTGCCTGAATCGGACCTCCGAGTTGAAAGTTATGACCATTTGAATTTTTCGAGAGCTTTCGTTGTTCAAAATCGAGCATCTCGATATATTATGCGGTTGAATCAGACCTCCGAGTGATAAGTTATGACCATTTGAATTGCTAAAGAGCTTCAATAGTTCAATTTCTAGCGTCTCGTTATATTATGCGCTTGAATCGGACCTCCGAGTTAAAAGTTATGACCATTTGAATTTCTCGAGAGCTTCCGTTGTTCAATTTCTAGCGTCTTGATATACTATGGGCCTGAATCGGACCTCCCGGTGAAAACTTATGATCATTTGAATTACTCGAGAGCTTCCGTTGTTCAATTTCGTGCGACTCGATATATTATGCGCCTAAATCGAACCTCCGAGTTGAAAGTTATGACCATTTGAATGTTTCGAGAGCTTTCGTTGTTCAATATCGAGCGTCTCGATATATTATGCGCCTGAGTCGAACCTCCGAGTGAAAAGTAATGACCATTTGAATTTCTCGAGAGCTTCCGTTGTTCAATTTCGAGTGTCTCGATATATTATGCGCATGAATCGGACCTCCGAGTGAAAGGTTATGACCATTTGAATTTCTCGAGAGCTTCCGTTGTTCAATTTTGAGCGTCTCGATATATTATGCGCCTGAATCGGACCTCCGACTGAAAAGTTATGACCAGTTGAATTTCTCGAGAGCTTCTATTGTTCAATTTTGTGTGTGTCGATATATTATGCGCCTGAATTAGACCTGCGAGTGAAAAGTTATGACCATTTGAATTGCTAAAGAGCTTCCATTGTTCAATTTCGAGTGTCTCGATATATTATGCTCCTGAATCAGACCTCCGAGTTGAAAGTTATGACCATTTTAATTTCTCGAGAGCTTTCGTTGTTCAATATCGAGCGTCTCGATATATTATGCGCCTGAATCGGACCTCCGAGTGAAAAGTAATGACCATTTGAATTTCTCGAGAGCTTCCGTTGTTCAATTTCGAGCGTCTCGATATATTATGCGCCTGAATCGGACCTCCGAGTGAAAAGTTACGACCATTTGAATTTTTCGAGAGCTTCCGTTGTTCAATTTCGAGCATCTCGATATATTATGCGCCTAAATCTGACCTCCGTGAGAAAAGTTATGATCATTTAAATTTCTCGAGAGCTTCCGTTGTTCAATTTCGTGCGTCTCGATATAGTATGTGCCTGAATCGGACCTCCGAGTTGAAAGTTATGACCATTTGAAATTCTCGAGAGCTTTCGTTGTTCAATATCGAGCGTCTCGATATATTATGCGCCTGAATCGGGCCTCCAAGTGAAAAGTAATGACCATTTGAATTTCTCGAGAGCTTCCGTTGTTTAATTTCGAGCGTCTCGATATATTATGCGCCTGAATCGGACCTCCAAGTGAAAAGTAATGACCATTTGAATTTCTCGAGAGCTTCCGTAGTTTAATTTCGAGCGTCTCGATATATTATGCGCCTGAATCGGAGCTCCGAGTGAAAAGTAATGACCATTTGAATTGCTCAAAAGCTTCCAATGTTCAATTTCGAGCGTCTTCATATATTATGCGCCTGAATCGGACCTTCGAGTTGAAAGTTATGACCATTTGAATTTCTCGAGAGCTTTCGTTGTTCAATATCGAGCATCTCGATATATTGTGCTGTTGAATCAGACCTCCGAGTGAAAAGTTATGACCATTTGAATTTTTCGAGAGCTTCCGTTGTTCAATTTCAAGCGTCTCGATATATTATGCGCCTAAATCTGACCTTCGTGAGAAAAGTTATGATCATTTGAATTTCTCGAGAGCTTCCGTTGTTCAATTTCGTGCATCTCGATATATTATGCGCCTGAATCGGACCTCCAAGTTGAAGGTTATGACCATTTGAATTTCACGAGAGTTTCCGTTGTTCAATTTCTGGCGTCTTGATATATTATGCGCCTAAATCGGACCTCCGAGTGAAAAGTTATGATCATTTGAATTTCTCGAGAGCTTCCGTTGTTCAATTTCGTGCATCTCGATATATTATGCGCCTGAACCGGACCTATGAGTTGAAAGTTATGACCATTTGAATTTCCCGAGAGCTTCCGTTGTTCAATTTCAAGCGTTTCGATATATTATGCGCCTGAATCGGACCTCCGAGTGAAAAGTTATGACCATTTGAATTGCTCAAAAGGTTCCAATGTTCAATTTCGTGCGTCTTGATATATTATGCGCCTGAATCGGACCTACGAGTTGAAAGTTATGACCATTTGAATTTCTCGAGAGCTTTCGTTGTTCAATATTGAGCGTCTCGATATATTATGCGGCTGAATCGAACCTCCGAGTGAAAAGTTATGACCATTTGAAATGCTAAAGAGCTTCCATTGTTCAATTTCTAGCGTCTCGATATATTATGCGCCTGAATCGGACCTCCGAGTTAAAAGTTACGACCATTTGAATTTCTCGAGAGCTTCCGTTGTTCAATTTCAAGCGTCTTGATATATTATGGGCCTGAATCGGACCTCCGTGTGAAAAGTTATGACCATTTGAATTTCCCGAGAGCGTCCATTGTTCAATTTTTAGCGTCTCGATATATTATGCGCCTTTATCGGACCTCCGAGGGAAAAGTTATGACCATTTGAATTGCTCAAAAGCTTCCAATGTTCAATTTCGAGCGTCTTGATATATTATGCGCGTGAATCGGACCTCCGAGTTGATAGTTATGATCATTTGAATTTCTCGACAGCTTCCGTTGTTCAATTTCTAGTGTCTTGATATATTATGCGCCTGAATCGGACCTCCGAGTGAAAAGTTATGACCATTTGAATTTTTCGAGAGTTTTCGTTGTTCAATTTCGAGCGTCTCAATATATTATGCGCCTGAATCTGACCTCCGTGAGAAAAGTTATGATCATTTGAATTTCTCGAGAGCTTCCGTTGTTCAATTTCGTGCGTCTCGATATAGTATGCGCCTGAATCGGACCTCCGAGTTGAAAGTTATGACCATTTGAATTTCTCGAGAGCTTTCGTTGTTCAATATCGAGCGTCTCGATATATTATGCGCCTGAATCGGACCTCCGAGTGAAAAGTAATGAACATTTGAATTTCTCGCGAGCTTCTGTTGTTCAATTTCGAGCGTCTCGATATATTATGCGCCTCAATCGGACCTCCGAGTGAAAAATGATGACCATTTGAATTGCTCAAGAGCTTCCATTGTTCAATTTCGAGCGTCTCGATATATTATGCGCCTGAATCGGACCTCCGAGTGAAAGGTTATGACCATTTGAATTTCTCGAGAGCTTCCGTTGTTCAATTTCGTGCGTCTCGATATATTATACGCCTGAATCGGACCTCCGAGTTGAAAGTGATGACCATTTGAATTTCACGAGAGCTTCCGTTGTTCAATTTCAAGCGTCTCGATATATTATGCTCTTGAATAGTAACTCCGAGTGAAAAGTTATGACCATATGAATTTCTCGAGAGCTTTCGTTGTTCAATATCGAGCGTCTCGATATATTATGCGGCTGAATCGGACCTCCGACTGAAAAGTTATGACCATTTGAATTGCTAAAGAGCTTCCATTGTTCAATTTCTAGCGTCTCGATATATTATCCGCCTGAATCTGATGTGAACCTGAGTAGGAGCGGATCGTTTGATACAGGCTACGAAGATTTGGATGACGCCACTTCCGGTGAAGGAAGATAAGTCAGGGTAGACGCCACTTCCGGTTAAGGAAGATAAGTCAGGGTAGACGCCACTTCCAATGAAGGAAGATAAGTCTGGGTAGACGCCACTTCCAGTGAAGGAAGATAAGTCTAGACGCCACAAGGATTACCTTGATAAGTCTGATAATTGGTTCAACAAGGAACCCAGAGAGAAACTCTCACCAAATTTTATCAAAATGCCAAAAGTTTTTTTTTATTCAAAACAAAAACCCATACTTATAGTGTAGCTAAACAAAAAGATAAAAATAGACATGGGCCTTTTAAACAGTTTGGGCCAAAATTACAATAAAAATAAATTATAACTAAAAACTTATTTAACTTGGGCCTTCAAATTAGTTTGGGCCTTCAGCAACAATTAATAGTCTTGATAGTGTCTCTGCCTCTGGGCCTTCATCCTTCTCCACTTGGGCCTTCATCCTTCTCCACTCGGGGGCTTTGTCCTTCTCCACTTGGGCCTTCGTCCTTCTCCACTTGGGCCTTTAGCCTGTATTTGGCCAGTTTCATGATTCTCATCATTCCCTCCTTCTTGGAAAACATTTGTCCTCAAATGTTCAGGATCATCACCGGGTTCAAGTACCACTTCCTTCCTTTTCTTGTGGGCTTGCTTGACATAGCTTTCATTCTTCTTTGCAATTTGCACCTTCACTTGGTCATACAATCTTTTCACATACTCAACTTTGGCATGTGCATCCTTACGTTGAGTCTCTTGGGGATTGCTTTTGTAAGTTGGCCTGTTAGGCAATGAAGCTCCGGGGAGGACATCAACTTGATGTTCTATGCCTCTTGAAGGTGGTAGTCCATGAGGAATCTCCTTAGGAAAGACATTTTTAAATTCCTGCAATAATGGTTGAACACTAGGAGAAATAGAAATAGTAAACTCATTAGAATTATCAGTAGAAATTTTACTGTCTTTGCAATACTGTAGATTGAGTGGTTCATGAGCAGGTAACACTTTCCTCACTTCACTCGCCTCTGCAAAAGAATTAAATTTTCTCTCATGTGTATCACTCTTTTCCTCGGGTGTATCACTCTTCTTTTTCATATTCCTTTGTGGAGCCTCACTATTTTCTTTCTCTTGTTCTCTCTTTTCTCTCATTCTGATTTGGTCATCACACACTTCTCTAGGGGATAGAGGTTTAAGAGTAAACAAGGAAGATTTGGTCAACAAACGTTGCATTTGTGTAGTCCACGCGTCCAGAAATAAGCGTTGAGATTCATCCAGTTGATGATATACACCACCATTGTCACCAGCTCTTGCCATGATTAAGGAACAAAGAATTTTGCAGTAAATTAAAAAAAAATTCAGGACCTCACCACACTCTACTCACGTGTTTCTCTCTTTAATGGTAGTTCACTCGTGTTTGATGCTCTCAATATAGGCTTTTGTGTGATGTTTTCACTCTTGCCTTTTACCACTCACTCCCTCTTAAGTTCCTGGATAGACCGAATTAGACACACAAGGTAATATAAAATAAAAGGAAAGACAATAGAATTATCAGAGTAACAGATTTGATTTGGGATAACAACTTGGACTTGATTTGGATAGCAGATTGGATTTGATTTGGATAACAGATTAGATTTGGATAACAAATCTGATTTGGATAATTTTTTTTGATTTGATTTGATTTGGATAATAGATCAGATTTGGGATAACAAATTAGATTTAATTTGGATAACAGATATGATAACAAATAAGATAACAGATAGGATAACAGATAAGATAACAGATATGACAACTAAAATTCAAATGCTCATAACTTTTGCTACGATTGTCTGTTTGAGGCCCACTATATATCAAAACGCTCAGAATTCAGAGGAGAATCTAGATAAGGGGATTTGTTCCACGATTTTCTTTCAAAAAAAAAACACCTCTAAATGCCTCAATTTCGTGTTCAAAGATCAAACACCCACTTTTTTTTTTTTCAAATTTTTTTTTTTGCAATTTTTTTTTTTTGACACAGTGTGAAAGACACAAGAAACAAGAACAAGGATGTGACAAGAACAAGAACGCAAATAACAGAACACAAGATGCAAACAAAAACGAAACAAGATGTAAACAAGAACGCAAATAACAGAACAAGGACAAAAACACAAACCTAGACAAATTACAAAGAAAAAAAAATAGGATAGGATAGGATAGAACCTGTATCAAGAGCCGAAGCTCTGATACCAGATGATGTGAACCTGAGTAGGAGCGGATCGTTTGATACAGGCTACAAAGGTTTGGATGACGCCACTTCCGGTGAAGGAAGATAAGTCAGGGTTTAGACCATTCAGGAAACGAGCCATTGTGTCTTCGGAGTCCTCTTCGATGTTGGCCCTCACTAACGCCATTTCCATCTCTTTATAATATTCTTCCACGGTTAAATTCCCTTGGGACAGCCCTTGGAGTTTCTGTCGCATGGTTCTGTTATAGCTAGTGGGCACATACCTTTTTCTCATCACCCTTTTCATCTCAGTCCATGTATCTACCTCTCGCCGTTCCTCTCTCAACATTTCTCTTTGGTATTTATGCCACCAAACAAGGGCATAGTCGGAGAATTCAGCTGCTGCTAGCTTGACTTTCTGCGCATCAGTGTAGTCATTGCAGGCAAATACGTGCTCAGTCTTCATTTCCCAGTCCAGGTAGGCATCTGGATCACTTCTACCTTTGAAGGGAGGAACATTGAGCTTTACTCCCTCAACCCGGTTCTGCCTCGGTCCGTCATTACCGCCATTGTTACCTCTATTCCCATCTATATTTCGTCTAGCATTCTGATTGGCTTGGTTCTCCAAAGCTTCTAGTCGTCCATAGACCTCCTTTGTGGTACGGTCTAGCAAACCTAGACAAATTACAAAGAAAAAAAAATAGGATAGGATAGGATAGAACCTGTATCAAGAGCCGAAGCTCTGATACTAGATGATGTGAACCTGAGTAGGAGCGGATCGTTTGATACAGGCTACGAAGATTTGGATGACGCCACTTCCGGTGAAGGAAGATAAGTCAGGGTAGACGCCACTTCCGGTTAAGGAAGATAAGTCAGGGTAGACGCCACTTCCAATGAAGGAAGATAAGTCTGGGTAGACGCCACTTCCAGTGAAGGAAGATAAGTCTAGACGCCACAAGGATTACCTTGATAAGTCTGATAATTGGTTCAACAAGGAACCCAGAGAGAAACTCTCACCAAATTTTATCAAAATGCCAAAAGTTTTTTTTTATTCAAAACAAAAACCCATACTTATAGTGTAGCTAAACAAAAAGATAAAAATAGACATGGGCCTTTTAAACAGTTTGGGCCAAAATTACAATAAAAATAAATTATAACTAAAAACTTATTTAACTTGGGCCTTCAAATTAGTTTGGGCCTTCAGCAACAATTAATAGTCTTGATAGTGTCTCTGCCTCTGGGCCTTCATCCTTCTCCACTTGGGCCTTCATCCTTCTCCACTCGGGGGCTTTGTCCTTCTCCACTTGGGCCTTCGTCCTTCTCCACTTGGGCCTTTAGCCTGTATTTGGCCAGTTTCATGATTCTCATCAGAATCGGACCTCCGAGTTAAAAGTTATGACCATTTGAATTTCACGAGAGCTTCCGTTATTTAATTTCAAGCGTCTCGATATATTATGTGCCTGAATCGGACCTCCAAGTGAAAACTTAGGACCATTTGAATTGCTCAAAAGCTTCCAATGTTCAATTTCGAGCGTCTTGATATATTATGCGCCTGAATCTGATCTCCATGTGAAAAGTTATGACCATATTAATTTCTCAAGCGGTTCCATTGTTTAATTTCGAGCGTCTCAATATATTATGCGCGTGAATCGGACCTCCGACGGAAACGTCATGATGAGAATCATGAAACTGGCCAAATACAGGCTAAAGGCCCAAGTGGAGAAGGACGAAGGCCCAAGTGGAGAAGGACAAAGCCCCCGAGTGGAGAAGGATGAAGGCCCAGAGGCAGAGACACTATCAAGACTATTAATTGTTGCTGAAGGCCCAAACTTATTTGAAGATGTGAACCTGAGTAGGAGCGGATTGTTTGATACAGGATACAAAGGTTTGGATGACGCCACTTCCGGTGAAGGAAGATAAGTCAGGGTAGACGCCACAAGGATTACCTTGATAAGTCTGATAATTGGTTCAACAAGGAACCCAGACTTATAGTGTAGCTGAACAAAAAGATAAAAATAGACATGGGCCTTCTAAACAGTTTGGGCCAAAATTACAATAAAAATAAATTATAACTAAAAACTTATTTAACTTGGGCCTTCAAATTAGTTTGGGCCTTCAGCAACAATTAATAGTCTTGATAGTGTCTCTGCCTCTGGGCCTTCATCCTTCTCCACTTGGGCCTTCATCCTTCTCCACTCGGGGGCTTTGTCCTTCTCCACTTGGGCCTTTGTCCTTCTCCACTTGGGCCTTTAGCCTGTATTTGGCCAGTTTCATGATTCTCATCACGTTATAACCAGTTGAATTTCTCAAGAGGTTCTATTGTTCAATTTCGAGCGTCTCGATATATTATGCGCCTTAATCGGACCTCCAAGTTCAAAGTTATGACCATTTGAAATTGTCGAGAGCTTTCGTTGTTCAATATCGAGCGTCTCGATATATTATGCGCCTGAATCGGACCTCCGAGTGAAAAGTAATGACCATTTGAATTGCTCAAGAGCTTCCATTGTTCAATTTCGAGCGTCTCGATATATTATGTGCCTGAATCGGACCCCCGAGTGAAAGGTTATGACAAGTTGAATTTCTCGAGAGCTTCCGTTGTTCAATTTTGAGCGTCTTGATATATTATGCGCCTAAATCAGACCTCGGAGTTAAAAGTTATGACCATTTGAATTTCACGAGAGCTTCCATTGTTCAATTTCGAGCGTCTCGATATATTATGCACCTGAATCGGACCTCCGAGTGAAAAGTTATGACCATTTGAATTTCTCGAGAGCTTTCGTTGTTCAATATCAAGCGTCTCGATATATTATGCGCCTGAATCGGACCTCCGAGTTAAAAGTTATGACCATTTGAATTGCTCCAAAGCTTCCATTGTTCAATTTCGAGCATCTTGATATATTATGCGCCTGAATCGGACCTCCGAGTGAAAAGTTATGACCATTCGAATTGCTCAAAAGCTTCCATTGTTCAATTTCGAGCATCTTAGTATATTATGCGCATGAATCAGACCTTTGAGTTAAAAGTTATGACCATTTGAATTGCTCAAAAGCTTCCATTGTTCAATTTCGAGCGTCTCGATATATTATGCGCCTGAATCGGACCTCCGACTGAAAAGTGATGACCATTTGAATTGCTCAAGAGCTTCCATTGTTCAATTTCGAGCGTCTCGATATATTATGCGCCTAAATCGGACCTCCGAGTGAAAGGTTATGACCATTTGAATTTCTCGAGAGCTTTCGTTATTCAATATCTAGCGTCTCGATATATTATGCGCCTGAATCAGACCTCCGAGTGAAAAGTAATGACCATTTGAATTGCTCAAAAGCTTCCATTGTTCAATTTCGAGCGTCTTGATATATTATGCGCCTGAATCGGACCTCCGAGTTGAAAGTTATGACCATTTGAATTTCTCGAGAGCTTTCGTTGTTCAATATCGAGCGTCTCGATACATTATGCGCCTGAATCGGAGCTCCGAGTGCAAAGTAATGACCATTTGAATTGCTCAAGAGCTTCCATTGTTCAATTTCGAGCGTCTCGATATATTATGCGGCTGAATCGGACCCTTGAGTCAAAATTTATTACCATTTGAATTTCACGAGAGCTTTCATTGTTCAATTTCAAGCGTCTATGTATATTATGTGCCTAAATCTGACCTCCGTGAGAAAAGTGATGATCATTTGAATTTCTCGAGAGCTTCCGTTGTTCAATTTTGTGTGTGTCGATATATTATGCGCCTGAATCAGACCTCCGAGTGAAAAGTTATGACCATTTGAATTGCTCAAGAGCTTCCATTGTTCAACTTCGACAGTCTCGATATATTATGCGCCTAAATCTGACCTCCGTGAGAAAAGTTATGATCATTTGATGTCTCGAGAGCTTCCGTTGTTCAATTTTGTGCGTGTCAATATATTATGCGCCTGAATCTGACCTCCGAGAGAAAAGTTATGACCATTTGAGTTTTTCGAGAGCTTCGGTAGTTCAATTTCGAGCGTCTCGATATATTATGCGCCTTAATCGGACATCCGAGTTAAAAGTTATGTCCATTTGAATTTCTCGAGAGCTTCCGTTGTTCAATTTCGAGAGTCTCGTTATATTATGCGCCTGAATTGGACATCCAGTGAAAAGTTATGACCAATATATCGACACTCTCGAAATTGAAAACAGAAGCTCTGAGCAAATTCAGACGACAATAACTTTTTACTCGATTGTCCTATTGAGTACTGTAATATATCTAGACGCTCGAAATTCAGAACAGAAGCTCTGAGAAAATTCAAACGACAATAACTTTTTACTCGATTGACTGAATGAATCTCGTAATATATCGAGACGCACGTAATTGAAAACGGATACTTGTAGCAAATTCTAACGACAATAACTTTTAACTCACATGTTGGATTGAGTCCTGTAAAGTATCGAGACGCTCGAAATTGAAAACAGAAGCTCTGAGCAAATTCAAACGACAATAACTTTTTACTCGGATGTCCGTTTGTGTCCCGTAATATATAGAGACGCTCGAAATTAAGAACAGAAGCTCTGAGCAAAATCAAACAACAATAACTTTTTACTCAGATGTCCGAATGAATCCTGTAATAAATCGAGACGCTCGTAATTGAAAACGGAAGCTCTGTGAAAATTCGGACAATAACTTTTTACTAGGATTTCTGAATGAATCCTGTAGTATATCGAGACGCTCGTAATTGAAAATGGAAGCTCTGAGTAAATTCTAACGACAATAACATTTTACTCGGGTTTCCGATTAAGTCCCGTAATATATCATGATGCTAACGGATGCACGTAGAAAATTCAAATGACAATAACTTTTAACTCGGATGTCTGATTGAGTCCCGTAATATATCGACACTCTCGAAATTGAAAACAGAAGCTCTGAGCAAATTCAGACGACAATAACTTTTTACTCGATTGTCCTATTGAGTACTGTAATATATCGAGACGCTCGAAATTCAGATGCTCGTACAAAATTCAAACAACAATAACTTTTAACTCAGATGTCCTATTGAGTCCCGTAATATATCGAGACGCTCGTAATTGAAAATGGAAGCTTTGAGAAAATTCAAACGACAATAAATTTTAACTCAGATGTCCGATTGAGTCCCGTAAAGTATCGAGACGCTCGAAATTGAAAACAGAAACTCTGAGCAAATTCTAACGACAATAACTTTTTACTCGGATGTCCGTTTGTGTCCCGTAATATATAGAGACGCTCAAAATTAAGAACAGAAGCTCTGAACAAAATCAAACGACAATAACTTTTTACTCGGATGTCCGAATGAATCCCGTAATATATCGAGACGCTCGTAATTGAAAACGGAAGCTCTGAGCAAATTCTAACGACAATAACTTTTTACTCGGATGTCCGAATGAATCCTGTAGTATATCGAGACGCTCGTAATTAAAAACGAATGCTCGTAGCAAATTCTAATGACAATAACTTTTAACTCAGATGTCCGATTGAGTCCCGTAAAGTATCGAGACGCTCGAAATTGAAAACAGAAGCTCTGAGCAAATTCAAACGACAAAAAGTTTTTACTCGGATGTCCGTTTGTGTCCAGTAACATATAGAGACGCTCGAAATTAAGAACAAAAGCTCTGAGCAAAATCAAACGACAATAACTTTTTACTCAGATGTCCGAATGAATCCTGTAATATATTGAGACGCTCGTAATTGAAAATGGAATTTCTGAGCAAATTCTAACGACAATAACTTTTTACTCGGATGTCGGAATGAGTCCTGTAGTAAATCGAGACGCTCGTAATTGAAAACGGAAGCTCTGAGTAAATTCTAACGAAAATAACTTTTTACTCGGATTTCTGAATGAATCTTGTAGTATATCGAGACGCTCGTAATTGAAAATGGAAGCTCTGAGCAAATTCTAACGACAATAACTTTTTACTCGGATTTCTGTTTGTGTCCCGTAATATATAGATACGCTCGAAATTAAGAACAGAAGCTCTGAACAAAATCAAACGACAATAACTTTTTACTCGGATGTCCGAATGAATCCTGTAATATATCGAGACGCTCGTAATTGAAAACGGAAGCTCTGAGCAAATGCTAACGACAATAACTTTTTACTCGGATTTCCGATTATGTCCCGTAATATATCGAGATGCTCGTAATTGAAAAAGGAAGCTCGTAGCAAATTCAAACGACAATAACTTTTAACTCGGATGTTCGATTGATTCCCGTAGTATATTGAGTCCCGTAATATATCGAGAAGCTCGTAAATTGAAAACGAAAGCTCTGAGTAAATTCTAACGACAATAACTTTTAACTCACATGTCGGATTGAGTCCTGTAAAGTATCGAGATGCTTGAAATTGAAAACAGAAGCTCTGAGCAAATTCAAACGACAATAACTTTTTACTCGGATGTTCGTTTGTGTCCCGTAATATATAGAGACGCTCGAAATTAAGAACAGAAGCTCTGAGCAAAATCAAACGACAATAACTTTTTACTCAGATGTCCGAATGAATCCTGTAATAAATCGAGACGCTCGTAATTGAAAACGGAAGCTCTGTGAAAATTCGAACGACAATAACTTTTTACTCAGATTTCCGATTGAGTCCCGTAATATATCGAGAAGCTCGTAATTGAAAACGGAATCTCTGAGTAAATTCTAACGACAATAACTTTTTACTCGGATTTCTCAATGAATCCTGTAGTATATCGAGACGCTCGTAATTGAAAATGGAAGCTCTGAGAAAATTCTAACGACAATAACTTTTTACTCGGGTTTCCGATTAAGTCTCGTAATATATCATGACGATCACGGATGCACGTAGAAAATTCAAATGACAATAACTTTTAACTCGGATGTCTGATTGAGTCCTGTAATATATTGACACTCTCGAAATTGAAAACAGAAGCTCTGAGCAAATTCAGACAACAATAATTTTTTACTCGATTGTCCTATTGAGTACTGTAATATATCGAGACGCTCGAAATTCAGAACAGAAGCTCTGAGAAAATTCAAACGACAATAACTTTTTACTCGATCGACTGAATGAATCCCGTAATATATCGAGACGCACATAATTGAAAACGGATACTCGTAGTAAATTCTAACGACAATAACTTTTAACTCACATGTCGAATTGAGTCCTGTAAAGTATCGAGACGCTCGAAATTGAAAACAGAAGCTCTGAGCAAATTCAAACGACATTAAGTTTTTACTCGGATGTCCGTTTGTGTCCCGTAATATATAGAGACGCTCGAAATTAAGAACAGAAGCTCTGAGCAAATTCTAACGACAATAACTTTTTACTCGGATGTCCGAATGAGTCCCGTAACATATCGAGACGCTCGTAATTGAAAACGGAAGCTCTGAGTAAATTCTAACGACAATAACTTTTTACTCGGATTTCTGAATGAATCCTGTAGTATATCGAGACGCTCGTAATTGAAAATGGAAGCTCTGAGCAAATTCTAACGACAATAACTTTTTACTCGGATTTCTGTTTGTGTCCCGTAATATATAGAGACGCTCGAAATGAAGAACAAAAGCTCTGAACAAAATGAAACGACAATAACTTTTTACTTGGATGTCCGAATGAATCCCGTAATATATCGAGACGCTCGTAATTGAAAACGGAAGCTGTGAGCAAATGCTAACGACAATAACTTTTTACTCGGATTTCTGTTTGTGTCCCGTAATATATAGAGACGCTCGAAATGAAGAACAGAAGCTCTGAACAAAATCAAACGACAATAACTTTTTACTCGGATGTCCGAATGAATCCCGTAATATATCAAGACGCTCGTAATTGAAAACGGAAGCTCTGAGCAAATGCTAACGACAATAACTTTTTACTCGGATTTCCGATTATGTCCCGTAATATATCGAGACACTCGTAATTGAAAAAGGAAGCTCGTAGCAAATTCAAACGACAATAACTTTTTACTCGGATGTTCGATTGATTCCCGTAGTATATTGAGTCCCGTAATATATCGAGAAGCTCGTAAATTGAAAACGAAAGCTCTGAGTAAATTCTAACGACAATAACTTTTTACTCGGATTTCTGAATGAATTTTGTAGTATATCGAGATGCTCGTAATTGAATACGGAAGCTCTGAGCAAATTCGAACGACAATAACTTTTTACTCGGGTTTCCGATTGAGTCCCGTAATATATCATGACTCTCATAATTCAAAACGGATGCACATAGCAAATTCAAATGACAATAACTTTTAACTCGGATGTCCAATTGAGTCCTGTAATATATCGAGACTGTCGAAATTTAAAACAGAAGCTCTGAGCAAATTCAAACGACAATAACTTTTTACTCGATTGTCCTATTGAGTACTGTAATATATCGAGATGCTCGAAATTTAGATGCTAGTACAAAATTCAAACGACAATAACTTTTTACTCAGATGTCCGAATGAATCCTGCAATATATCGAGACGCTCGTAATTGAAAACGGAAGCTCTAAGCAAATTCTAACGACAATAACTTTTAATTCGGAAGTCCGATTGAGTACCGTAATATATCGAGACTCTCAAATTGAAAGCAGAAGCTCTGAGCAAATTGAAACGACAATAACTTTTTACTCGAATTTCCGATTGAGTCCCTTCATATATCCAGACGCTCATAATTGAAAACAGATTCATGTAGCAAATTCAAGCGACAATAACTTTTAACTCAGATGTCCTATTGAGTCCCGTAATATATCGAGACGCTCGTAATTGAAAATGGAAGCTTTGAGAAAATTCAAACGACAATAAATTTTAACTCGGATGTCCGATTGAGTCCCGTAATATATCGAGACACTCAAAATTGAAAACTGAAGCTATGAGCAAATTCAAACGACAATAACTTTTTACTCGGATTTCCGAATGAATCTTGCAATATATCGAGACGCTCGTAATTGAAAACATAAGCTCTGAGCAAATTCTAACGACAATAACTTTTAACTCGGATATCCGATTGAGTCCCGTAATATATCGAGACGCTCGTTATTGAAAACGGAATTTCTGAGTAAATTCAAACGACAATAACTATTTACTCGGTTGTCTGAATGAATGCCGTAATATATCGAGACGCTCGTAATTGAAAATGGATGCTCGTACCAAATTCAAATGACAATAACTTTTAACTCAGATGTCCTATTGAGTCCCGTAATATATCGAGACGCTCGAAATTCAGAACAGAAGCTGTGAGCAAAATCAAACGACAATAACATTTTACTCGGATGTCCGAATGAATCCCGTAATATATCGAGACGCTCGTAATTGAAAACAGAAGCTCTGAGCAAATTCAAACGACAATAACTTTTTACTCGATTGTCTGAATGAATCCCGTAATATATCGAGACGCTCGTAATTGACAATGGAAGCTCTGAGTAAATTCTAACGACAATAACTTTTTAGTCGGATTTCCGATTGAGTCCCGTAATTTATCGAGACTCTCAAAATTGAAAACAGAAGCTCTGAGCAAATTCAAACGACAACAACTTTTTACTCGATTGTCTAAATGAATCCCGTAATATATCGAGATGCTCTAGCCGACCTAGATTGTAAACGTCGATCGGTCATCTTTCTTTGCTGACGTAGGCTAATGTTTTTCGATCAGTATCGGTGAATCATGTTTTTATGCCGAGGTTGGCTAATGTTTTCCTAGCCAGGAAAATGAAAACATGTCGAGGTCGGCCGAAACACAACTTCGGTTGAGCTAGTACGAAAAAACCTAGCCGACCTACTTTGAAAATATTATAGGCGACACCAAGAACAAAACTTCCTTTGCCGTAAATAAATATTATCGGTCAGCGTTTCTAAAAAAGATTCGCAATGTCGGCTGAACAATATCAGTCGCGGCTTCACAACGACCGATATCGGGTATTGTATTTTCTATCCAATCCCTTAATAATATTTGGTTGATGTCTATTAGGAAATGTTGATTGGCGTCACCAGGTGATCTTTTTTTAGACCTCGATCGATAAACTTTCCTGACCGACGTCGGCTTGCATTTTTTTCGATCAGTATCGATGAATCATGTTTTTTTGCCGAGGTTGGCTAATGTTTTCCTATCCAGGAAAATAAAAACATGTCGGTGTCGGCCAAAACACAACTTCGGTTGAGCTAGTTCGAAAAAGCTTAGCCGACCTACATTGAAAATATTATAGGCGACACCAAGAACAAAACTTCCTTTACCGTAAAGAAATATTATCGGCCAGCGTTTGAAAAAAAGATTGCGTAATGTCGGCTAAACAATATTAGTCGCGGCATCACAACGACCGATGTCGGGTATTGTATTTTCTATTCAATCCCTTAATAATATTTGGTTGATGTCTATTAGGAAATGTTTGATCGGTGTCACCCGGTGATCTTTTTTTAGACCTAGATCGATAAACATTCCTGACCGACGTCGGCTTGCATGTTTTTTTATTAGTATCGGTGAATCATGTTTTTTTTGGCGAAGTTGGCTAATGTTTTCCTAGCCACGAAAATAAAAACATGTCGGTGTCGGCCGAAACACAACTTCGGTTGAGCTAGTACGAAAAAACCAAGCCAACCTATACTGAAAATATTATAGGCGACACCAAGAACAAAACTTCCTTTACTGTAAAGAAATATTATCGGCCAGCGATTCTAAAAAAGACTGTGCAATGTCGGCTGAACAATATCAGTCGCGGCTTCACAACGACCGATGTCAGCTATTGCATTTTCTATGCAATCCCTTAATAATATTTGGTTGATGTCTATTAGGAAATGTTCGATCGGCATCACCCGGTGATCTTTTTTTAGACCTCGATCGGTAAACTTTCCTGGCCGACGTCGGCTAGCATTTTTTTCGATCAGTGTCAGCAAATCAAGTTTTTTCCGAGGTGGGCTAATGGATTCCTTGCCGAGCAAATGAAAACATGCCGGTGTCGGCCGAACCACAACTACGGTTGAGCTCGAACGAAAAAACCTAGCCGACCTACATTGTAAATTTTTACGGCAACACCGAACAAAAAAGCATCAGCTACTGTAAAAAAATATTATCAGCCAGCGTTTGTTTAAAAAATTGCGTAATGTCGGCTATCGTGGCTTCACAACGACCGATGTCGGCGGCTATTGTATTTTCTATTCAATCCCTGAAAAATATTTGGATGATGGCTATTTGGAAATGTTCGATCGGCATCATCCAGTGATGCTTCTTTTTTAAAAATCGATCGGTCATCTTTCCTGGCCGACGTCGGCTAGCATTTTTTTCGATCAGTATTGGTGAATCATGTTTTTTTGCCGAGGTTGGCTAATGTTTTCCTAGCCACGAAAATAAAAATATGCCGGTGTCGGCCAAAACACAACTTCGGTTGAGCTAGTACAAAAAAACCTAGCCAACCTACATTGAAAATATTATAGGCGACACAAGAACAAATCTTCCTTTACCATAAAGAAATATTATCGGTCAGCGTTTGTAAAAAAGATTGCGCAATGTCGGCTGAACAATATCAGTTGCGGCTTCACAACGACCGATGTCGGCTATTGTATTTTCTATGCAATCCCTTAATAATATTTGGTTGATGTCTATTAGGAAATGTTGATCGGCGTCACCCGGTGATCTCTTTTTAGACCTAGATCGATAAACTTTCCTGACCGACGTCGGCTTGCATATTTTTCGATCAGTATCGGTGAATCATGTTTTTTTGCCGAGGTTGGCTAATGTTTTCCTTTCCAAAAAAATGAATACATGCTGGTGTCGATCGAAACACAACTTTGGTTGAGCTAGTACGAAAAAACCTAGCCGACCTACATTGAAATTATTATACGCGACACCAAGAACAAAACTTCCTTTACAGTAAAGAAATATTATCGGTCAGCGTTTGTAAAAAAGACTGCGCAATGTCGGCTGAACAATATCAGTCGCGGCTTCACAACGACCGATGACGGCTATTGTATTTTCTATGCAATCCCTTAATAATAATACTTGGTTGATGTCTATTAGGAAATGTTCGATCGGCGTCACCCGGTGATCTTTTTTTAGACCTCGATCGGTAAACTTTCCTGGCCGACGTAAGCTAGCATTTTTTTCGATCAGTATCAGCGAATCAAGTTTTTTCCGAGGTGGGCTAATGGATTCCTTGCCGAGCAAATGAAAACATGTCGGTGTCGGCCGAACCACAACTACGGTTGAGCTCGAACGAAAAAACCTAGCCGACCTACATTGTAATTTTTTACGGCAACACCGAACAAAAAAGCATCATCTACTGTAAAACAATTTTACCGGCCTGCGTTTATTTAAAAAATTGTGCAATGTCGGATTAAAAATATCAGTCGCGGCTTCACAATGACCGATGTCGGCGGCTATTGTATTTTCTATTCAATCCATGAATAATATTTGGAAGATGTATATTAGGAAACGTTCGATCGGCGTCATCTATTGATGCTTCTTTTTTAAAATTCGATCGGTCATCTTTCCTGGCCGACGTCGGCTAGCATTTTTTTCGAACAGTATCGGTGAATCATGTTTTTTTGCTGAGGTTGGCTAATGTTTTCCTAGCCACGAAAATAAAAACATGCCGGTGTCGGCCGAAACACAACTTCGGTTGAGCTAGTACCAAAAATCCTAGCCGACCTACATTGAAAATATTATAGGCGACACCAAGAACAAAACTTCCTTTACCGTAAAGAAATATTATCGGCAGGCGTTTGTAGACAAGACTGCGCAATGTCGGCTGAACAATATCAGTCGCGGCTTCACAATGACCGATGTCGGCTATTGTATTTTCTATGCAATCCCTTAATAATATTTGGTTGATGTCTGTTAGGAAATATTCGATCGGCGTCACCCGGTGATCTTTTTTTAGACCTCGATCGATAAACTCTCCTGACCGACGTCGGCTTGCATGTTTTTCGATCAGTATCGGTGAATCATGTTTTTTGGCCGAGGTTGGCTAATGTTTTCCTTTCCAAAAAATGAATACATGCTGGTGTCGATCGAAACACAACTTAGATTGAGCTAGTACGAAAAAACCTAGTCGACCTACATTGAAAATATTATAGGCGACACCAAGAACAAAACTTCCTTTACCGTAAAGAAATATTATCGGCCAGCGTTAGTAAAAAAGATTGTGTAATGTCAGCGGAATCATGTTTTTTTGCCGTCGTTGGCTAATGTTTTCCTTGGCAAGCAAATGAAAAGATGCAGGTGTCGGCCGAAACACAACTTCGGTTGAGCTCGAACGAAAAAACCTAGCCGAAATACATTGTAAATTTTTACGGCAACACCCAAAAAAAAAAGAATCTTGTACTGTAAAAAAATATTATCGGCCAGCGTTTGTAAAGAAAATTGCGCAATGTCGGCTGAAAAATATCAATGGCGGCTTCACAACGACCGATGTCGGCGGCTATTGTATTTTCTATTCAGTCCCTGAATAATATTTGGATGATGTCTATTAGGAAATGTTCGATCGGCGTCATCTAGTGATTCTTCTTTTTTAAAAATCGATCGGTCATCTTTCTAGGCTGTCGTCGGCTAGCTTTTTTCTCGATCAGTATCGGTGAATCATGTTTTTTTTGCCGATGTTGGCTAATGTTTCCCTAGCCAGGAAAATAAAAACATGCTGGTGTCGCCCGAAAAACAACTTCGGTTGTGCTAGTACGAAAAAACCTAGCCGACCTACATTGAAAATATTATAGGCGACACCAAGAACAAAACTTCATTTACCGTAAAGAAAAATTATCGGCCAGTTTTTCTAAAAAAGACTGCGCAATGTCGGCTGAACAATATCAGTCGCGACTTCACAATGACCGATGTCGGCTATTATATTATCTATGCATTCCCTTAATAATATTTGGTTGATGTCTATTAGGAAATGTTCGATCGGCGTCACCCGGTGATCTTTTTTTAGACCTCGATTGGTAAACTATCCTGACCGACGGCGGCTTGCATTTTTTTCGATCAGTATCGATGAATCATATTTTTTTGCCGTGGTTGGCTAATGTTTTCCTAGCCACGAAAATAAAAACATGCCGGTGTCGGCTGAAACACAACTTCGGTTGAGCTAGTACGAAAAAACCTAGCCGACCTACATTGAAAATATTATAGGCGACACCAAGAACAAAACTTCCTTTACCGTAAAGAAATATTATCGGCCAGCATTTCAAAAAAAGACTGCGCAATGTCGGCTGAACAATATCAATCGCAGCTTCACAACGACCGATGTCGGCTATTGTATTTTCTATGCAATCCCTTAATAATATTTGGTTGATGTCTATTAGGAAATGTTCGATCGACGTCACTTGGTGATTTTTTTTTAGACCTCGATCGGTAAACTTTCCTGGCCGACGTCGGCTGGCATTTTTTTCGATCAGTATCAGCGAATCAAGTTTTTTCCGAGGTGGGCTAATGGATTCCTTGCCGACCAAATGAAAACATGTCGGTGTCGGCCGAACGACAACTACGGTAGAGCTCGAACGAAAAAACCTAGCCGACCTACATTGAAAATATTATAGGCGACACCAAGAACAAAACTTCATTTACCGTAAAGAAATATTATCGGTCAGAGTTAGTAAAAAAGACTGCGCAATGTCGGCTGAACAATATCAGTCGCGGCGTCACAACGGCCGATGTCGGCTATTGTTTTTTCTATGCAATCCCTTAATAATATTCGGTTGATGTCTGTTAGGAAATATTCGATCGGCGTCACCCGGTGATCTTTTTTTAGACCTCGATCGGTAAACTTTCCTGACCGACGGCGGCTTGCATTTTTTTCGATCAGTATCGGTGAATCATATTTTTTTGCCGTGGTTGGCTAATGTTTTCCTAGTCACGAAAATAAAAACATGCCGGTGTCGGCCGAAACACAACTTCGGTTGATCTAGTACGAGAAAACCTAGCCGACCTACATTGAAAATATTATAGGTGACACCAAGAACAAAACTTCATTTACCGTAAAGAAATATTATCGGCTAGCGTTTCTACAAAAGACTGCGCAATGTCGGCTGAACAATATCAGTCGCGGCTTCACAACGACCGATGTCAGCAATTGTATTTTCTATGCAATCCCTTAATAATATTTGGTTGATGTCTATTAGGAAATGTTCGATCGGCGTCACCCGGAGATCTTTTTTTAGACCTCGATCGGTAAACTTTCCTGGCCGACATCGGCTAGCATTTTTTTTATCAGTATCGGTGAATCAAGTTTTTTTCGAGGTGGGTTAATGGATTCCTTGCCGAGCAAATGAAAACATGCCGGTGTCGACTGAACCACAACTACGGTTGAACTCAAACGAAAAAATCTAGCCGACCTACATTGTAATTTTTTACGGCAACACCAAACAAAAAAGCATCATCTACTGTAAAACAATTTTATCGGCCAGCGTTTGTTTAAAAAATTGCGCAATGTCGGCTGAAAAATATCAGTCGTGGCTTCACAACGACTGATGTCGGCGGCTATTATATTTTCTATTCAATCCCTGAATAATATTTGGATGATGTCTATTAGGAAATGTTCGATCGGCGTCATCCAGTGATGCTTCTTTTTTAAAAATCGATCGGTCATCTTTCCTGACCGACGTCGGCTAGCATTTTTTTCGATCAGTATTGGTGAATCATGTTTTTTCGCTGAGGTTGGCTAATGTTTTCCTAGCCACGAAAATAAAAACATGCCGGTGTCGGCCGAAACACAACTTCGGTTGAGCTAATACGAAAAAACCTAACCGACCTACATTGAAAATATTATAGGCGACACCAAGAACAAAACTTCCTTTACCGTAAAGAAATATTATCGGCCAGCGTTTGTAAAAAAGATTGCGCAATGTCGCCTGAACAATATCAATCGTGGCTTCACAACGACCGATGTCGGCTATTGTATTTTCTATGCAATCCCTTAATAATATTTGGTTGATGTCTATTAGGAAATGTTGATCAGCGTCTCCCGGTGATCTTTTTTTAGACCTCAATCGGTAAACTTTCCTGACCGACGTTGGCTTGCATTTTTTTCGCTGAGGTTGTCTAATGTTTTCCTAGCCACGAAAATAAAAACATGCCGGTGTCGGCCGAAACACAACTTCGGTTGAGCTAGTACGAATAAACCTAGCCGACTTACATTGAAAATATCATAGGCGACACCAAGAACAAAACTTCCTTTACCGTAAAGAAATATTATCAGCAGGCGTTTGTAGAAAAGACTGCGCAATGTCGGCTGAACAATATCAGTCGCGGCTTCACAACGACCGATGTCGGCTATTGTATTTTCTATCCAATCCCTTAATAATATTTGGTTGATGTCTATTAGGAAATGTTGATCGGCGTTGATGAGAATCTTGAAATTGGCCAAATACAGGCTAAAGGCCTAAGTGGAGAAGGGCGAAGGCCCAAGTGGAGAAGGATAAAGCCCCCGAGTGGAGAAGGATGAAGGCCCAAGTGGAGAAGGATGAAGGCCCAGAGGCAGAGACACTATCAAGACTATTTAATTGTTGCTGAAGGCCCAGATTAATTTCAAGGCCCAACTTAAATATGTTTTTTAGTTATAATTTTTATTTATTGTAATTTTGGCCCGAACTGTTTAGAAGGCCCATGTCTATTTTTATCTTTTTGTTCAGATACACTATAAGTATTGGTTTTTATTTTCAATAAAAAAAAAACTTTTGGGCATTTGATAAAATTGGGTGAGAGTTTCTCTCTGGGTTCCTTGTTGAACCAATTATCAGACTTATCAAGGTAATCCTTGTGGCGTCTACCCTGACTTATCTTCCTTCACCGGAAGTGGCGTCATCCAAACCTCCGTAGCCTGTATCAAGCGATCCGCTCCTACTCAGGTTCACATCATCTGGTATCAGAGCTTCGGCTCTTGATACAGGTTCTATCCTATCCTATCCTATTTTTTTTTTCTTTGTAATTTGTCTAGGTTCGTGTTTTTGTCCTTGTTCTGTTATTTGCGTTCTTGTTTACATCTTGTTTCGTTTTTGTTTGCGTCTTGTGTTCTGTTATTTGCGTTCTTGTTCTTGTCACATCCTTGTTCTTGTTTCTTGTGTCTTTCACACTGTGTCAAAAAAAATTGCAAAAAAAATTTGAAAAAAAAGTGGGTGTTTGATCTTTGAACACGAAATTGAGGCATTTAGAGGTGTTTTTTTTGAAAGAAAATCGTGGAAAAAATCCCCTTATCTAGATTCTCCTCTGAATTCTGAGCGTTTTGATATATAGTGGGCCTCAAACAGACAACCGTAGCAAAAGTTATGAGCATTTGAAGTTTAGTTGTCATATCTGTTATCTTATCTGTTATCCTATCTGTTATCTTATTTGTTATCATATCTGTTATCCAAATTAAATCTAATTTGTTATCCCAAATCTGATCTATTATCCAAATCAAATCAAATCAAAAAAATTTATCCAAATCAGATCTGTTATCCAAATCTAATCTGTTATCCAAATCAAATCCAATCTGCTATCCAAATCAAGTCCAAGTTGTTATCCCAAATCAAATCTGTTACTCTGATAATTAAACTGTCTTTCCTGTTATATACCTTGTGTGTCTAATTTGATTCATCCAGGAACTTAAGAGGGAGTGAGTGGTAAAAGGCAAGAGTGAAAACATCACACAAAAGCCTATATTGAGAGCATCAAACACGAGTGAACTAACATCAAAGAGAGAAACACGTGAGTAGAGTGTGGTGAGGTTCTGAATTTTTTTTTTTAATTTACTACAAAATTCTTTGTTCCTTAATCATGGCAAGAGCTGGTGACAATGGTGGTGTATATCATCAACTGGATGAATCTCAACGCTTATTTCTGGACGCGTGGACTACACAAATGCAACGTTTGTTGAACCGTAACAAAGAAAAGCCCTACAGACGAATAGTCAAATCTTCCTCATTTACTCTTAAACCTCTATCCCCTAGAGAAGTGTGTGATGACCAAATCAGAATGGGAGAAAAGAGAGAACAAGAGAAAGAAAATAGTAAGGCACCACAAAGGAATATGAAAAAGAAGAGTGATACACCCGAGGAAAAGAGTGATACACATAAGAGAGAGAGTGATACACATGAGAGAAAATTTAATTATTTTGCAGAGGCGAGTGAAGTGAGGAAAGTGTTACCTGCTCATGAACCACTCAATCTACAGTATTGCAAAGACAGTAAAGTTTCTACTGATAATTCTAATGAGTTTACTATTTCTATTTCTCCTAGTGTTCAACCATTATTGCAGGAATTTAAAAATGTCTTTCCTAAGGAGATTCCTCATGGACTACCACCTTCAAGAGGCATAGAACATCAAGTTGATCTCCTCCCCGGAGCTTCATTGCCTAACAGGCCAACTTACAAAAGCAATCCCCAAGAGACTCAACGTAAGGATGCACATGCCAAAGTTGAGTATGTGAAAAGATTGTATGACCAAGTGAAGGTGCAAATTGCAAAGAAGAATGAAAGTTATACTAAGCAAGCCAACAAGAAAAGGAAGGAAGTGGTACTTGAACCTGGTGATGATCCTGGACATTTGAGGGCAAATGTTTTCCAAGAAGGAGGGAATGATGAGAATCTTGAAATTGGCCAAATACAGGCTAAAGGCCTAAGTGGAGAAGGGCGAAGGCCCAAGTGGAGAAGGATAAAGCCCCCGAGTGGAGAAGGATGAAGGCCCAAGTGGAGAAGGATGAAGGCCCAGAGGCAGAGACACTATCAAGACTATTTAATTGTTGCTGAAGGCCCAGATTAATTTGAAGGCCCAACTTAAATATGTTTTTTAGTTATAATTTTTATTTATTGTAATTTTGGCCCGAACTGTTTAGAAGGCCCATGTCTATTTTTATCTTTTTGTTCAGATACACTATAAGTATTGGTTTTTATTTTCAATAAAAAAAAACTTTTGGGCATTTGATAAAATTGGGTGAGAGTTTCTCTCTGGGTTCCTTGTTGAACCAATTATCAGACTTATCAAGGTAATCCTTGTGGCGTCTACCCAGACTTATCTTCCTTAACCGGAAGTGGCATCTACCCAGACTTATCTTCCTTCACCGGAAGTGGCGTCTACCCTGACTTATCTTCCTTCACCGGAAGTGGCGTCATCCAAACCTTCGTAGCCTGTATCAAACGATCCGCCCCGAAAGATTCACATCAGGCGTCACCCGGTGATCTTTTTCTAGACCTCGATCGGTAAACTTTCCAGACCAACGTTGGCTTGCATTTTTTTTCGATCAGTATCGGTGAATCATGTTTTTTACCGAAAAAATGAATACACGCCGGTGTCGATCGAAACACAACTTCGGTTGAGCTAGTACGAAAAAACCATGCCGACCTACATTGAAAATATTATCGGCGACTCCAAGAACAAAACTTCCTTTACCGTAAAGAAATATTATCGGTCAACGTTAGTAAAAAAGATTGTGTAATGTCAGCTGAACAATATCAGTCGCGGCTTCACAACGGCCGATGTAGGCTATTGTATTTTCTATGCAATCCCTTAATAATTTTTTGTTGATGTCTATTTGGAAATGTTGATCGGCGTCACCCGGTGATCTTTTTTAAGACCTCGATCGGTAAATTTCCTGACTGACGTCGGCTTGCATTTTTTTCAATAATTATCTGGTATGAACCCTCATGGCACAAGGGCTGACTTAGGATCATCTAGGATTAAACCTTGATGGAAAATGCGGAAATTGATTAAGGAAAGGATGGAAAATAAGGTGGTTAATTTCGTGGGTCTTAATAGGGTGGCTCTTGGCATAAAATGGATGAATGGGATGGTAAAATGTAGGTTAAGTGGTGGCTGGACAGAAATATAGAAATGACAATAACTGAAGCTACAGGGCTCCAAATGAGGTGATTCCAAAATGAGGTGAAAGGTCTCGTTTTTTATATGAACCCTCATGGCACAAGGGCTGACTTAGGATCGTCTAGGATTAAACCTTGATGGAAAATGCGGAAATTGATTAAGGAAAGGATGGAAAATAAGGTGGTTAATTTCGTGGGTCTTAATAAGGTGGTTTCTGGCATAAAATGGATGAATGGGATGGTAAAACGTAGGTTAAGTGGTGGCTGGACAGAAATATAGAAATGGCAATAACAGAAGCTACAGGGCTCCAAATGAGGTGATTCCAAAACGAGGTGAAAGGTCTCGTTTTGAAATTCAATTTAGGCTCAAGAATCACTTAATTTGAGTGCGTAAAATGGGAGTTATGGTCACGAGATAATTTTGGGCAGAGGTGGATTTTCTGGAATTGTGGTTTGAAAGAACAAGGGTGGAGAGGAAAAGGAAGGAAAGAATCACTCTTTCCGGCGAGGGCAACACACAAAGGTTGTGAAAGTCCTTTGATACAGCCAAAGGTGTTCTTGAATCACTCAAGAATTTAGGAGAATCACTCTCACTAAGATAAAAGAGATAAACTCTAATTTTCTGAATAAAACTCAACTTGTCTTTATTGATAAAATGGTTTAGCTTATATAGAAGCTTTACAGCAGATTTTAGTAATGGCCCACTAACCTAGAATTAAAATAACTTAATGCCATTAACCTAGGGAATTAAAAAAAAACTTAATGGCTGAGTGTAACTGAAATTGTGGCAACCAAAAGTCACCCCCAACAGCCAATAAGTCAGCCACCATTTGGTCTCCCAAAAGGCTGATGCCTAGGTTGCCAATTGGGCCCTTATTACAACTTGAACTAAACCTAACTAAAGCCCTTTTAGTTGATTAACCCAAAACATATTTTTGGTCAGCCAACTTTACAAGGATTGGGCCATTATTTAGACAAACTAAACACTCTAAAATTGAAACAAAGTGGTGTCATTTAGTCCTCCTCCATTTGGGCCATGATACAACTCACAACCTTTGACTTTTCTCCTTGAAACTTGGGCTTGTATTCAAACAGTATGGACAGCACTTGTTGAAGAGCTTCCTTGGCTTTCCTTGCTCTAGCCCTTGTCATAGGTCCTCCAAGTCCTTCAAGTGGATCCTTGCCCTTGCTCTTGGTCATGTCCTCATCATTCTCTCCCTCTTGAGAAGGATTTGTCCTCAAATCGGATTCTCCTTCTGCATCAAAAAGAGATAAATCAGAGACATTGAAGGTGGAACTAACATTATACTCACCGGGCAGCTCAACTTTGTAAGCATTGTCATTGATTCTTTCAAGCACTTGAAATGGTCCATCTCCCCTTGGTTGAAGCTTTGATTTCCTTTGTTCCGGAAACCTTTCTTTTCTCATGTGCACCCAAACCCAATCTCCGGGTTCGAAGACAACCTTCTTTCTCCCTTTGTTGGCTTGTTTAGCATAGCTTTTATTTTTCCTCTCAATTTGATCTTTGACTCTCTCATGAAGCTTCTTCACATAGTCCGCCTTTGCTTGACCTTCTTTATGCTTAAAAACAGAAACATTAGGCATAGGCAAAAGATCAAGAGGAGTTAGTGGATTAAAACCATAAACAACTTCAAAAGGAGAACAATTAGTGGTGCTATGAACAGCTCTATTGTAAGCAAATTCAACATGGGGTAAACAAGCTTCCCAAGTTTTTAAGTTCTTCCTCAAAACTGTCCTAAGCAAAGTTCCCAAAGTCCTATTAACAACTTCCGTTTGCCCATCGGTTTGTGGGTGACAAGTGGTTGAAAATAACAATTTAGTGCCCAACTTGCTCCACAAAGTCCTCCAAAAATGACTTAGGAACTTAGAGTCCCTATCACTAACAATGCTCCTTGGGAGACCATGGAGTCTCACAATCTCCTTGAAAAACAAATCAGCCACATGGGAAGCATCATCAACTTTTTTACATGGAATAAAATGAGCCATTTTAGAAAACCTATCAACAACCACAAAAATGGAATCTCTACCATTGCTTGTTTTTGGCAGCCCCAAAACAAAATCCATGGATAAATCAATCCAAGGATACTCCGGAATTGGCAATGGAGTATACAATCCATGAGGCTTTACCTTAGACTTTGCCTTTTTACATACAATGCAATGTTCACAAAATTTCTGCACATCCTTTTTCATATGAGGCCAATAAAAATGTTCTTGTAATGTTTCTAGAGTCTTTTGGACCCCAAAATGCCCCATTAAACCTCCTTCATGTGCTTCACAAACAAGCAAATTTCTAGTAGAACATTTAGGCACACACAATTTGTTTTCTTTGAAAAGAAAGCCTTCATGTCTAAAGAAACCATTTTCTGAAAATTTTTCACAATTTTTAAAAATTTCTCCAAAAGTTTCATCATTTTCATACATGCTTTTCAAACATTCAAGACCAATCAATTTTGTTTCAAGCATAGAAAGTAATGCATGACGCCGAGAAAGAGCATCAGCTACAATATTACCTTTTCCCTTTTTATGTTTGATAACATAAGGGAATTGCTCTAGGAATTCCACCCACTTCGCATGCCTTTTGTTAAGCTTGCCTTGCCCCTTGATATATTTGAGGGACTCATGGTCACTATGAATGACAAATTCCTTGGGATAAAGGTAGTGTTGCCATGTTTTCAAAGCCCGTACTAAGGCATACAACTCCTTATCATAAGTTGAATAGTTAAGGGTAGGACCACTTAACTTTTCACTAAAATAAGCAATTGGATGACCTTCTTGCATCAACACAGCCCCAATCCCAACATTTGAAGCATCACACTCAATTTCAAAAGATTTTTGAAAGTTTGGCAACGCAAGTATGGGGGCATTAGTTAGCTTTTGCTTAAGAACATTGAAAGCTTCTTCTTGTTTCTCTCCCCATTTGAAACCAGCATTTTTCTTGAGCACTTCATTGAGAGGTGCTGCCAATGTGCTAAAGTCCTTCACAAATCGTCTATAAAAACTTGCTAAGCCATGAAAACTCCTCACCTCGGTCACGGACTTAGGTGAAGGCCATTCTTGAATAGCCCTAACCTTCTCCTCATCAACTTGCACTCCTTTTGAACTCACAACAAAACCAAGAAACACAACATGGTTAGTACAAAAGATGCATTTTTCAAGATTGGCATACAATTGTTCTTCTCTAAGCACAGTCAAGACAGATTTTAAATGATCAATATGCAAATCAAGTGAAGTGTTATAGATAAGAATATCATCAAAGTACACCACAACGAACTTTCCTATGAACTCTCTCAAGATATGGTTCATTAGTCTCATGAAAGTGCTAGGAGCGTTAGTTAGGCCAAAAGGCATAACCAACCATTCATACAAACCATATTTTGTTTTAAAAGCAGTTTTCCATTCATCCCCTTCTCTAATCCTAATTTGATTGTATCCACTTTTTAAATCGATTTTAGAGAAGTAACATGCACCATGCAATTCATCAAGCAAATCATCAAGCCTAGGTATAGGATGCATATATTTAATGGTGATGTTATTAAGGGCTCTACAATCGGAACACATGCGCCATGTCCCATCCTTTTTAGGGACCAAAATCACTGGGACAGCACAAGGACTCATACTATCTCTTACCCAACCTTTGCTAATGAGTTCATCCACTTGTCTTTGAATCTCTTTGGTTTCTTGTGGATTACTTCTATAGGCTGGCCTATTGGGCAAAGAAGCTCCCGGAATGAGATCAATTTGATGCTCAATTCCCCTCAAAGGTGGTAGTCCATTTGGCACATTTGGGGGAAACATGTCTTGAAAATCCTGCAAAAGAGTTTTAACACTAGAAGGCACTTCAAAATCATCAAAAGTGTTAGTGGTCAAAATCTGATTTTTGCAAAACAAGATATAGAGTGACTGTTTAGCACGAAACAACCTCTTGACCTCACTTTTTGTGGCTAAATAGCTCTCCCTCACTTCAAGTGTTTCACTCTTCTTTTGTTCACTCTTTTTCTTCTCAAGTGTTTCCCTCTTTTTCTCACTCTCAAGTGTTTTGCTCACTTTTTCTTTTTCTCTTTTCTCTTGAAGAAGTTTTTCTCTCATTTTCTTTTGATCCTCACACACTTCTTGTGGACTCAATGGCTTGAGCACAATCTTTTTGTCTTGGTGCATGAAAGAGATCTTGTTGGTGTAACCGTCATGATTGGCTCTTTTATCAAATTGCCATGGTCTCCCCAAAAGTAAGTGACTGGCCTCCATAGGAACAACATCACAAAGTACCTTATCATTGTATTTCCCAATGGAAACGTCCACTTCAACTTGCTGCCTCACTTGCACCTCCCCATCCTTACTAAGCCATTGAAGTTTGTATGGCCTAGGATGTGGTTTAGTAGCTAAATTTAGCTTTGACACTAATCTAGCACTAGCCACATTGGTGCAACTACCTCCATCAATGATCACCATGCACACCTTGCCATTGATTAAACATCTAGTGTGAAAGATGTTTTCTCTTTGGCTCTCCTCCTCATGCTTTAATTGACCACCAAGTAACCGCCTAATCATCAACAAATCTCCCTCCGGAGTCTCCTCTTCCTCTATGTACTCACTCTCCTCTTCTTCTTCAACATCGGATTCACTTATATATTCTCCATCTCTAAGAACCATGGACCTTTTGTTAGGGCACTCATAAGCATAGTGTCCTAGGCCTTGGCACTTGAAACACTTCACATCTCTACTCCTTTTAGAGGGTTCCTCTTGGGACTTTGAGCGAGTTTTTGATGGGATAGATGTGGAACTACTAGAAGTAGCAGCCCCATCTTTCTTACCTTTGTCTTTCCAACTAGAAGAACCAAAGTTGGTAAAACTCCTCTTGGCCACTCCCTTCCTTTTTAATTGTTGCTCCACTTGGATTGCTTTGTGAAGCAAATCATCCATTTCAACAAACTCCTGCAGCTCAACAATATCACGGATATCATTAGTCAAACCATTAAGAAATCGAGCCATAGTTACCTCCTCATCTTCTTCAATATTTGCTTGAATCATGAGCACATCCATTTCCTTGAAATACTCCTCAACCCCCTTGTTGCCTTGGGTTAGTTTTTGGAGCTTGAATTTCAAGTCCCTTGAGTAACTAGCCGGCACATACCGCTTCCTCATGATCTTTTTGATATGAACCCACATGGCACAAGGGCTGACTTAGGATCGTCTAGGATTAAACCTTGATGGAAAATGCGGAAATTGATTAAGGAAAGGATGGAAAATAAGGTGGCTAATTTCGTGGGTCTTAATAAGGTGGTTCTTGGCATAAAATGGATGAATGGGATGGTAAAACGTAGGTTAAGTGGTGGCTGGACAGAAATATAGAAATGGCAATAACTGAAGCTACAGGGCTCCAAATGAGGTGATTCCAAAACGAGGTGAAAGGTCTCGTTTTGAAAGTCAATTTAGGCTCAAGAATCACTTAATTTGAGTGCGTAAAATGGGAGTTATGGCCACGAGATAATTCTGGGCAGAGGTGGATTTTCTGGAATTGTGGTTTGAAAGAACAAGGGTGAAGATGAAAGGAAGGAAAGACTCACTCTTTCCAGCGAGGGCAACACACAAAGGTTGTGAAAGTCCTTTGATACTGATGAGAATCATGAAACTGGCCAAATACAGGCTAAAGGCCCAAGTGGAGAAGGACAAAGCCCCCGAGTGGAGAAGGATAAAGCCCCCGAGTGGAGAAGGATGAAGGCCCAGAGGCAGAGACACTATCAAGACTATTAATTGTTGCTGAAGGCCCAGATTAATTTGAAGGCCCAAGTTAAATATGTTTTTTAGTTATAATTTTTATTTATTGTAATTTTGGCCCAAACTACTTAGAAGGCCCATGTCTATTTTTATCTTTTTGTTCAGATACACTATAAGTATTGGTTTTTATTTTCAATAAAAAAAAACTTTTGGCATTTTGATAAAATTTGGTGAGAGTTTATCTCTGGGTTCCTTGTTGAACCAATTATCAGACTTATCAAGGTAATCCTTGTGGCGTCTACCCTGACTTATCTTCCTTCACTGGAAGTGGCGTCTACCCGGACTTATCTTCCTTCACCGGAAGTGGCGTCTACCCAGACTTATCTTCCTTCGCCGGAAGTGGCGTCTACCCGGACTTATCTTCCTTCACCGGAAGTGGCGTCTACCCTGACTTATCTTCCTTCGCTGGAAGTGGCGTCATCCAAAACCTCAGTAGCATGTATCAAACGATCCGCCCCGTAAGATTCACATCATCTGGTATCAGGATGATGTGAACCTGAGTAGGAGCGGATCGTTTGATACAGGTTACAAAGATTTAGATGACGCCACTTCCAGTGAAGGAAGATAAGTCAGGGTAGACGCCACTTTCGGTGAAGGAAGATAAGTCCGGGTAGACGCCACAAGGATTACCTTGATAAGTCTGATAATTGGTTCAACAAGGAACCCAGAGAGAAACTCTCACTCGGGGGCTTTATCCTTCTCCACTTGGGCCTTCATCCTTCTCCACTTGGGCCTTCATCCTTTTTTACGGTAGAGGATGCTTTTTTGTTCGGTGTTGCCGTAAAAATTTACAATCTACGTCGGCTAGGTTTTTTCGTTCGAGCTCAACTGAAGTTGTGGTTCGACCGACAACGGCATGTTTTCATTTGCTCGGCAACAAAAATATTAGCCCACCTCCGAAAAATACTTGACTCATCGATACTGATAAAAAAAATGCTAGCCGACGTCGCCGAGGGACGATGAACGATCGAGGTTTAAAAAAGAAGCATCACCGCATGACGCCGATCGAACATTTCCTATTAGACATCATCCAAATATTATTCAGGGATTGAATAGAAAATACAATAACCGTCATCGGTCGTTGTAAAGTCGCGACTCAAATTTTCCTCCCGACATTGAGCAATTTTTTTGACAAACGCTGGCCGATAATATATTTTTACGGTAGAGGATGCTTTTTGGTTCGGTGTTGCCGTAAAAATTTACAATGTACATCGGCTAGGTTTTTTCGTTCGACCTCAATCGAAGTTGTGGTTCGACCGACAACTGCATGTTTTCATTTGCTCAGCAACAAAAACATTAGCCCACCTCGGAAAAAAACTTGATTCGCCCATACTGATCGAAAAAAATGCTAGCCGACATCGACGAGGAAAGATCGACGATCGATGTTTAAAAAAGAAGCATCACCGGATGACGCCGATCGAACATTTCCTATTAGACCTCATCCAAATATTATTCAGGGATTGAATAGAAATTACAATAACCGACATCGGTCGTTGTAAAGTCGCGACTGATATTTTCCTGCCGACATTTCTCAATTTTTTTTTACAAACGCTGGCCGATAATATTTTTTTACGGTAGAGGATGCTTTTTTGTTCGGTGTTGCCGTAAAAATTTACAATCTACGTCGGCTAGGTTTTTTCATTCAAGCTTAACCGAAGTTATGGTTAGACCGACACCGGCATGTTTTCAACCGACATCGGTCGGTGTAAAGCCCCGACTGATATTTTTCAGCCGACATTGCACAATATTTTTTACAAACGCTGGCCGATAATATTTTTTTACGGTAGAGGATGCTTTTTAGTTCGGTGTTGCCGTAAAAATTTACAATGTACGTCAGCTAGGTTTTTTAGTTCGAGCTCAACCGAAGTTATGGTTCGACCGACAGCTGAATGTTTTCATTTGCTCAGCAACAAAAACATTAGCCCACCTCGGAAAAAAACTTGATTCGCCGATACTGATCGAAAAAAAATGCTAGCTGACGTCGACGAGGAAAGATCAACGATCGAGGTTTAAAAAAGAAGCATCACCGGATGACGCCGATCGAACATTTCCTATTAGACATCATCCAAATATTATTCAGGGATTGAATAGAAATTACAATAACCGACATCGGTCGTTGTAAAGTCGCAACTAATATTTTCCTGCCGACATTGTGTCAAAGCTAAATTTAGCTACTAAACCACATCCTAGGCCATACAAACTTCAATGGCTTAGTAAGGATGGGGAGGTGCAAGTGAGGCAGCAAGTGGAAGTGGACGTTTCCATTGGGAAATACAATGATAAGGTACTTTGTGATGTTGTTCCTATGGAGGCCAGTCACTTACTTTTGGGGAGACCATGGCAATTTGATAAAAGAGCCAATCATGACGGTTACACCAACAAGATCTCTTTCATGCACCAAGACAAAAAGATTGTGCTCAAGCCGTTGAGTCCACAAGAAGTGTGTGAGGATCAAAAGAAAATGAGAGAAAAACTTCTTCAAGAGAAAAAAGAAAAAGAAAAAGTGAGCAAAACACTTGAGAGTGAGAAAAAGAGGGAAACACTTGAGAGGAAAAAGAGTGAACAAAAGAAGAGTGAAACACTTGAAGTGAGGGAGAGCTGTTTAGCCACAAAAAGTGAGGTCAAGAGGTTGTTTCTTGCTAAACAGTCACTATATATCTTGTTTTGCAAAAATCAGATTTTGACCACTAACACTTTTGATGATTTTGAAGTTGTTTATGGTTTTAACCCACTAACTCCTCTTGATCTTTTGCCTATGCCTAATGTTTCTGTTTTTAAGCATAAAGAAGGTCAAGCAAAGGCGGACTATGTGAAGAAGCTTCATGGGAGAGTCAAAGATCAAATTGAGAGGAAAAATAAAAGCTATGCTAAACAAGCCAACAAAGGAAGAAAGAAGGTTGTCTTCGAACCCGGAGATTGGGTTTGGGTGCACATGAGAAAAGAAAGGTTTCCGGAACAGAGGAAATCAAAGCTTCAACCAAGGGGAGATGGACCATTTCAAGTGCTTGAAAGAATCAATAACAATGCTTACAAAGTTGAGCTGCCCGGTGAGTATAATGTTAGTTCCACCTTCAATGTCTCTGATTTATCTCTTTTTGATGCAGATGGAGAATTCGATTTGAGGACAAATCCTTCTCAAGAGGGAGGAATGATGAGGACATGTTCAAGAGCAAGGGCAAGGATCCACTTGAAGGACTTGGAGGACCTATGACAAGGGCTAGAGCAAGGAAAGCCAAGGAAGCTCTCCAACAAGTGCTGTCCATACTATTTGAATACAAGCCCAAGTTTCAAGGAGAAAAGTCCAAGGTTGTGAGTTGTATCATGGCCCAAATGGAGGAGGACTAAATGACACCACTTTGTCTCAATTTTAGAGTGTTTAGTTTGTCTAAATAATGGCCCAATCCTTGTAAAGTTGGCTAACCAAAAATATGTTTTGGGTTAATCAACTAAAAGGGCTTTAGTTAGGTTTAGTTCAAGTTGTAATAAGGGCCCAATTGGCAACCTAGGCATCAGCCTTTTGGGAGACCAAATGGTGGCTGACTTGTTGGATGTTGGGGGTGACTTTTGGTTGCCACAATTTCAGTTACACTCAGCCATTAAGTTTTTTTTAATTCCCTAGGTTAATGGCATTAAGTTATTTTAATTCTAGGTTAGTGGGTCATTACTAAAATCTGCTGTAAAGCTTCTATATAAGCTGAACCATTTTATCAATAAACACAAGTTGAGTTTTATTAAGAAAATTAGAGTTTATCTCTTTTATCTTAGTGAGAGTGATTCTCCTAAATTCTTGAGTGATTCAAGAACACCTTGGCTGTATCAAAGGACTTTCACAACCTTTGTGTGTTGCCCTCGCTGGAAAGAGTGATTCTTTCCTTCCTTTCATCTTCACCCTTGTTTTTTCAAACCACAATTCCAGAAAATCCACCACCTCTGCCCAGAATTATCTCGTGGCCATAACTCCCATTTTACGCACTCAAATTAAGTGATTCTTGAGCCTAAATTGAATTTCAAAACGAGAGCTTCCACCTTGTTTTGAAATCACCTCATTTGGAGCCCTGTAGCTTCCGTTATTGCCATTTCTATATTTCTGTCCAGCCACCACTTAACCTACGTTTTACCATCCCATTCATCCATTTTATGCCAAAAACCACCTTATTAAGACCCACGAAATTAACCACCTTATTTTCCATCCTTTCCTTAATCAATTTCCGCATTTTCCATCAAGGTTTAATCCTAGACGATCCTAAGTCAGCCCTTGTGCCATGAGGGTTCATATCACTACGAAGGTTTGGATGACGCCACTTCCGGTGAAGGAAGATAAGTCAGGGTAGACGCCACTTCTAGTGAAGGAAGATAAGTCCGGGTAGACGCCACTTCCGGTGAAGGAAGATAAGTCAGGATAGACACCACAAGGATTACCTTGATAAGTCTGATAATTGGTTCAACAAGGAACCCAGAGAGAAACTCTCACCCAATTTTATGAAAATGCCAAAAGTTTTTTTTATTCAAATCAAAAACCAATACTTATAGTGTAGCTGAACAAAAAGATAAAAATAGACATGGGCCTTCTAAACAGTTTGGGCCTTCAGGAACAATTAATAGTCTTGATAGTGTCTCTGCCTCTGGGCCTTCATCCTTCTCCACTTGGGCCTTCACCCTTCTCCACTCGGGGCTTTGTCCTTCTCCACTTGGGCCTTCGTCCTTCTCCACTTGGGCCTTTAGCCTGTATTTGGTCAGTTTCATGATTCTCATCATTCCCTCCTTCTTGGAAAACATTTGTCCTCAAATGTCCAGGATCATCATCACCGGGTTCAAGTACCACTTCCTTCCTTTTCTTGTTGGCTTGCTTGGCATAGTTTTCATTCTTCTTTGTAATTTGCAGCTTCACTTGGTCATACAATCTTTTCACATACTCAATTTTGGCATGTGCATCCTTACGTTGAGTCTCTTGGGGATTGCTTTTGTAAGTTGGCCTGTTAGGCAATGAAGCTCCGGGGAGGAGATCAACTTGATGTTCTATGCCTCTTGAAGGTGGTAGTCCATGAGGAATCTCCTTAGGAAAGACATTTTTAAATTCCTGCAATAATGGTTGAACACTAGGAGAAATAGAAATAGTGAACTCATTAGAATTATCAGTAGAAATTTTACTGTCTTTGCAATACTGTAGATTGAGTGGTTCATGAGCAGGTAACACTTTCCTCACTTCACTCGCCTCTGCAAAATAATTAAATTTTCTCTCATGTGTATCACTCTTTTCCTCGGGTGTATCACTCTTCTTTTTCATATTCATTTGTAGTGCCTCACTATTTTCTTTCTCTTGTTCTCTCTTTTCTTCCATTCTGATTTGGTCATCACACACTTCTCTAGGGGATAGAGGTTTAAGAGTAAATGAGGAAGATTTGGCTATTTGTCTGTAGGGCTTTTCTTTGTTACGGTTCAACAAACGTTGCATTTGTGTAGTCCACGCGTCCAGAAATAAGCGTTGAGATTCGTCCAGTTGATGATTTACACCACCATTGTCACCAGCTCTTGCCATGATTAAGGAACAAAGAATTTTGCAGTAAATTAAAAAAAAAAATCAGGACCTCACCACACTCTACTCATGTGTTTCTCTCTTTGATGGTAGTTCACTCGTGTTTCATGCTCTCAAAATAGGCTTTTGTGTGATGTTTTCACTCTTGCCTTTTACCACTCACTCCCTCTTAACTTCCTGGATGGATCGAATTAGACACACAAGGTAATATAAAATAAAAGGAAAGACAATATAATTATCAGAGTAACAGATTTGATTTGGGATAACAACTTGGACTTGATTTGGATAGCATATTGGATTTGATTTGGATAACAGATTAGATTTGGATAACAAATCTGATTTGGATAAAAAAATTTGATTTGATTTGATTTGGATAATAGATCAGATTTGGATAACAAATTAGATTTAATTTGGAAAACAGATATGATAACAAATAAGATAACAGATAAGATAACACAGATATGACAAGTAAACTTCAAATGCTCATAACTTTTGCTACGATTGTCCGTTTGAGGCCCACTATATATCAAAACGCTCAGAATTTAGAGGAGAATCTAGATAAGGGGATTTGGTACACGATTTTCTGCCAAAAAAAAGCCTCTAACTGCCTCAATTTCGTGTTCAAAGATCAAACACCCACTTTCTCTTTTTTCTCTTTCTTCTTTTCTTCTCTTTTTTTTTTCAAAATTTCTGCAACTTTTTTTTTTACTTGAAACAGAACCCAAACAATTTTTTTTATGACACAAAGTCTGAAAGACACTAGAAACAAGAACAACAACAAGAACACAAACGTGACAAGAACAAGAACGAAACAAAGACATAAACAAGAACGCAACAAGACGCAAACAAGAAAACAAATAACAGAACAAGGACCAAACACGAACCTGAACAAATTACAAAGAAAAATAATAGGATAAGATAGAACCTGTATCAAGAGCCAAAGCTCTGATACCAGATGATGTGAACCTTACGGGGCACGGATCGCTTGATACAGGCTGTAGAGTTTTTGGTTGACGCCACTTCTAGTGAAGGAAGATAAGTCAGGGTAGACGCCACTTCCGATGAAGGAAGATAAGTCTGGGTAGACGCCACAAGGATTACCTTGATAAGTCTGATATTGGTTCAACAAGGAACCCAGAGAGAAACTCTCACCCAATTTTATCAAAATGCCAAAAGTTTATTTATTCAAAAAAAAAAATCCATACTTATAATGTAGCTGAACTAAAAGATAAAAATAGACAGGGGCCTTCTAAACAGTTTGGCCCAAAATTACAATAAAAATAAATTATAACTAAAAACTTATTTAACTTGGGCCTTTAAATTAGTTTGGGCCTTTAGCAACAATTAATAGTCTTGATAGTGTCTCTGCCTCTGGGCCTTCATCCTTCTCCACTCGGGGGCTTTATCCTTCTCCACTTGGGCCTTCGCCCTTCTCCACTTGGGCCTTTGGCCTGTATTTGGCCAATTTCAGGATTCTCATCAGATAATATATTTTTACGGTAGCGAATGCTTTTTGGTTCGGTGTTGCCGTAAAAATTTACAATGTACATCGGCTAGGTTTTTTCGTTCGAGCTCAACCGAAGTTGTGGTTCGACCGACACTGGCATGTTTTCAATTGCTTGGCAACGACAGCATTAGCCCACCTTGGAAAAAAACTTGATTCACCAATAATGATAAAAAAAAATGCTAACTGACGTTAATGAGGAAAGATCAACGATGGAGGTTTAAAAAAGAAGCATCACCGGATGTCGCCAATCGAACATTTCCTATTAGACATTATCCAAATATTATTCAAGGATTGAATAGAAAATACAATAGCCGACATCGGTCGGTGTAAAGCCCCGACTGATATTTTTCAGCCGACATTGCGCAATTTTTTTTACAAACGTTGGACGATAATATATTTTTTAAGGTAGAGGATGTTTTTTGTTCGGTGTTGCCGTAAAAATTTACAATTTACGTCAGCTAGGTTTTTTCGTTCGAGCTCAACCGAAGTTGTGGTTCGACCGACAACGGCATGTTTTCATTTGCTCGGCAACAAAAATATTAGCCCACCTCCGAAAAATACTTGACTCACCGATACTGATAAAAAAAAAATGCTAGCCGACGTCGCCGAGGGACGATGAACGATCGAGGTTTAAAAAAGAAGAATCACCGCATGACGCCGATCGAACATTTCCTATTAGACATCATCCAAATATTACTCAGGGATTGAATAGAAAATACAATAACCGACATCGGTCGTTGTAAAGTTGCGACTCATATTTTCCTGCTGACATTGCACAATTTTTTTTTACAAACGCTGGCCGATAATATTTTTTTACGGTAGAGAATGCTTTTTTGTTCGGTGTTGCCGTACAAATTTACAATCTAGATCGGCTAGGTTTCTTCGTTCGACCTCAATCGAAGTTGTGGTTCGACCGACAATGGCATGTTTTCATTTGCTCAGCAACAAAAACATTAGCCCACCTCGGAAAAAAACTTGATTCGCCAATACTGATCGAAAAAAATGCTAGCCGACATCGACGACGAAAGATCGACGATCGATGTTTAAAAAAGAAGCATCACCGGATGACGCCGATCGAACATTTCCTATTAGACCTCATCCAAATATTATTTAGGGATTGAATAGAATTACAATAACCGACATCGGTCGTTGTAAAGTCGCGACTGATATTTTCCACCCGACATTCCGCAATTTTGTTTTACAAACGCTGGCCGATAATATTTTTTTACGGTAGAGGATTGTTTTTTGCTCGGTGTTGCCGTAAAAATTTACAATCTACGTCGGCTAGGTTTTTTCATTCGACCTCAATCGAAGTTGTGGTTCGACCGACAGCGACATGTTTTTATTTGCTCGGCAACAAAAACATTAGCCCACCTCGGAAAAAAACTTGATTCGTCGATTTTGATCGAAAAAAATGCTAGCCGGATGACGTCTACGTGGAAAGATCAAAGATCGAGGTTTAAAAAAGAAGCATCACCGGATGACGTCGATTGAACATTTCCTATTAGACATCATCCAAATATTATTCAGGGATTGAATAGAAAATACAATAACCGAAATCGGTCGTTGTAAAGTCGCGACTCGGATTATCCTCCCGACATTGCGGAATTTTTTTTACAAACGCTGGCCGATAAAATTTTTTTACGGTAGAGGATGCTTTTTTGTTCGGTGTTGCCGTAAAAATTTACAATGTACATCAGCTAGGTTATTTAGTTCGAGCTAAACCGAAGTTGCGGTTCGACCGACAGCTACATGTTTTCATTTGCTCAGCAACCAAAACATTAGCCCACCTCGGAACAAAACTTGATTCGCCGATACTGATCGAAAAAAATGCTAGCCGACGTCGACGAGGAAAGATCAATGATCGAGGTTTAAAAAACAAGCATCACCGGATGACGTCGATCGAACATTTCCTATTAGACATCATCCAAATATTATTCAGGGATTGAATAGAAATTACAATAACCGACATCGGTCGTTGTAAACTCGCGACTGATATTATCTTGCCGACATTGCGCAATTTTTTTTACAAACGCTGGCCGATAATATTTTTTTACGGTAGATGATGCTTTTTTGTTCGGTGTTGCCGTAAAAATTTACAATGTACGTCGGCTAGGTTTTTTCGTTCGAGATCAACCGAAATTGTGGTTTGACCGACACCGGCATGTTTTCAACCGACATCGGTCGGTGTAAAGCCCCGACTGATATTTTTCAGCCGACATTGCGAAATTTTTTTTACAAACGCTGGACGATAATATTTTGTTACGGTAGAGGATGCTTTTTTGCTCGGTGTTGCCGTAAAAATTTACAATGTGCGTCGGCTAGGTTTTTTCGTTCGAGCTCAACCGAAGTTGTGGTTCTACCGACACCAGCATGTGTTCATTTTCTCGGCAACGGAAACATTAGCCCACCTCGGATGAAAACTTGATTCACCGATACTGATCGAAAAAATGCTAGCCGAGGTCGACGAGGAAAGATCAATGATCGAGGTTTAAAAAAGAAGCATCACCGGATGACGCCGACCGAACATTTCCTATTAGACATCATCCAAATATTATTCAGGGATTGAATAGAAAATACAATAGCCGACATCGGTCGGTATAAAGCCCCGACTGATATTTTACAGCTGACATTGCACAATTTTTTTTACAAATGTTGGCCGATAATATTTTTTTAAGGTAGATAATGTTTTTTTGTTCAGTGTTGCCATAAAATTTACAATCTACGTCGGCCAGGTTTTTTCGTTTGACCTCAATTGAAGTTGTGGTTTGACCGACAACGGCATGTTTTCAATTGCTCGGCAACGACAGTATTAGCCCACCTTGGAAAAAAACTTGATTCACCGATACTGATCGAAAAAAATGCTAACTGATGTTGGATGAGGAAAGATCAACGATGGAGGTTTAAAAAAGAAGCATCACCGGATGACGCCGATCGAACATTTCCTATTAGACATCATCCAAATATTATTCTGGGATTGAATAGAAAATACAATAACCGACATCGGTCGTTGTAAAGTCGCGACTCATATTTTCCTGCCGACATTGCGCAATTTTTATTTACTAACGCTGGTCGATAATATTTTTCAACGGTAGAGGATGCTTTTTTGCTCGGTGTTGCCGTAATAATTTACAATCTACGTCGGCTAGGTTTTTTCTTTCGACCTCAATCGAAGTTGTGGTTCGACCGACAACGGCATGTTTTCAACCTACATCGGTCGGTGTAAAGCCCCGACTGATATTTTTCAGCCGACATGGCGCAATTTTTTTTACACACGCTGGACGATAATATTTTTTTACGGTAGAGGATATTTTTTAGCTCGGTGTTGCCGTAATAATTTACAATCTACGTCGGCTAGGTTTTTTCGTTCGACCTCAATCGAAGTTGTGGTTCGACCGACAACGACATGTTTTCATTTGCTCGGCAACAAAAACATTAGCCCACATCGGAAGAAAACATGATTCGCCGATACTGATCGAAAAAATGCTAGTCGACGTCGACGAGGAAAGATCAACGATCGAGGTTTAAAAAAGAAGCATCACCGGATGACGCCGATCGAACATTTCCTATTAGACATCATCCAAATATTATTCAGGGATTGAATAGAAAATACAATAACAGACATCGGTCGTTGTAAAGTCGCGACTCATATTTTCCTGCCGACATTGCGCAATTTTTATTTACTAACGCTGGTCGATAATATTTTTTAATGGTAGAGGATGCTTTTTAGTTCGGTGTTGCCGTAATAATTTACAATCTACGTCGGCTAGGTTTTTTCGTTCGACCTCAATCGAAGTTGTGGTTCGACCGACAACGGCATGTTTTCATTTGCTCGGGAACAAAAACATTAGCCCACATCGGAAGAAAACATGATTCGCCGATACTGATCGAAAAAATGCAAGCCGACATCCACGAGGAAAGATCAACGATCGAGGTTTAAAAAAGAAGCATCACCGGATGACGCCGATTGAACATTTCCTATTAGACATCATCCAAATATTATTCAGGGATTGAATACAAAATATAATAACCGACATCGGTCGTTGTAAAGTCGCGACTCATATTTTCTTGCCGACATTGCGCAATTTTTTTTACAAACGCTGGCCGATAATATTTGTTTACGGTAGAGGATGCTTTTTAGTTCGGTGTTGCCGTAAAAATTTACAATGTACGTCGACTAGGTTTTTTAGTTCGAGCTCAACCGAAGTTATGGTTCGACCGACAGCTGCATCTTTTCATTTGCTCAGCAACATAAACATAAGTCCACCTCGGAAAAAAACTTGATTCGCCGATACTGATCGAAAAAAATGCTAGCCGACGTCGACGAGGAAAGATCAACGATCGAGGTTTAAAAAAGAAGCATCACCGGATGACGCCGATCGAACATTTCCTATTAGACATCATCCAAATATTATTCAGGGATTGAATAGAAAATACAATAACCGACATCGGTTGTTGTAAAGTCGCGACTCATATTTTCCTCCCGACATTGAGCAATTGCTTTTTACAAACGCTGGCCGATAATATTTTTTTACGGTAGAGGATGGTTTTTTGTTCGGTGTTGCCGTAAAAATTTACAATGTACGTCAGCTAGGTTTTTTCGTTCGAGCTCTATCGAAGCTGTGGTTTGACCGACACCGGCATGTTTTCAACCGACATCGGTCGGTGTAAAGCCCCGACTGATATTTTTCAGTCGACATTGCGCAATTTTTTTACAAACGCTGGACGATAATATTTTTTTATGGTAGAGGATGCTTTTTAGTTCGGTGTTGCCGTAAAAATTTACAATGTACGTCGCCTAGGTTATTTAGTTCGAGCTACACCAAAGTTGTGGTTCGACCGACACCGGCATGTTTTCATTTGCTCGGCAACAAAAATATTAGCCCAGCTCGGAAAAATACTTGACTCACCGATACTGATAAAAAACAATTCTAGCCGACGTCGCCGAGGGACGATCAACGATCGAGGTTGAAAAAAGAAGCATCACCGCATGACGCCGATCGAACATTTCCTATTAGACATCATCCAAATATTATTCAGGGATTGAATTGAAAATCCAATAACCGAAATCGGTCGTTGTAAAGTTGCGACTCAAATTTTCCTCCCGACATTTGAAATTTTTTTTTGACAAACGCTGGCCGATAATATATTTTTACGGTAGAGGATGCTTTTTGGTTCGGTGTTGCCGTAAAAATTTACAATGTACATCGGCTAGGTTTTTTCGTTCGAGCTCAACCGAAGTTGTGGTTCGACCGACACCGGCATGTTTTCAATTGCTCGACAACGATAGCATTAGCCCACCTTGGAAAAAAACTTGATTCACCGTTAATGATCGAAAAAAATGTTAACTGACGTGGATGAGGAAAGATCAACGATGGAGGTTTAAAAAAGAAGCATCACCGGATGTCGCCGATCAAACATGTCCTATTAGACATCATCCAAATATTATTCAGGGATTGAATAGAAAATACAATAGCCAACATAGGTCTTTGTAAAGCCCCGACTGATATTTTTCCTCCCGACATTGCACAATATTTTTTACAAACGCTGGCCGATAATATTATTTTACGGTAGAGGATGCTTTTTTGTTCGGTGTTGCCGTAAAAATTTACAATGTACGTCGGCTAGATTTTTTCGTTCGAACTCAACCAAAGTTTATGTTCGACCGACACCGGCGTGTTTTCAACCGACATCGGTCGGTGTAAAGCCCCAACTGATACTTTCCTGCCGACATTGCGCAATATTTTTTACAAACGCTGGCCGATAATATTTTGTTACGGTAGATGATGCTTTTTTGCTCGGTGTTGCCGTAAAAATTTACAATGTACGTCGGCTAGGTTTTTTCGTTCGAGCTCAACCGAAGTTGTGGTTCGACCGACACCAGCTTGTTTTCATTTGCTCGGCAACAAAAACATTAGCCCACATCGGAAGAAAACTTGATTCGCCGATACTGATCGAAAAAAATGCTAGCCGACGTCGACTAGGAAAGATCAACTATCAAGGTTGAAAAAAGAAGCATCACCGCATGACGCCGATCAAACATTTCCTATTAGACATCATCCAAATTGCGCAATGTCGGCAGGAAAATATCAGTCGGGGCTTTACACCGACCGATGTAGGTTGAAAATTCTATTCAATCCCTGAATAATATTTGGATGATGTCAGTCGCGACTTTACAACGACCGATGTCGGTTATTGAAATTTCTATTCAATCCCTGAATAATATTTGGATGATGTCTCATAGGAAATGTTCGATCGGCGTCATCCGGTGATGCTTCTTTTTTAAACCTCGATCGTTGATCTTTCCTCGTCGACGTCGGCTAGCATTTTTTTCGATCAGTATCGGCGAATCAAGTTTTTTTCCGAGGTGGGCTAATGTTTTTGTTGCTGGGCAAATTAAAACATGCATGCAGCTGTCGGTCGAACCATAACTTCGGTTGAGCTCAAACTAAAAAACCTAGCCGACGTACATTATAAATTTTTATGGCAACACCGAACTAAAAAACATCCTCTACCGTAAAAAAATATTATCGTCCAGCGTGTGTAAAAAAAATTGCGCCATGTCGGCAGAAAAATATCAGTCGGGGCTTTACACCGACCGATGTAGGTTGAAAACATGCCGTTGTCGGTCGAACCACAACTTCGATTGAGGTCGAACGAAAAAACCTAGCCGACGTCGATTGTAAATTATTACGGTAACACCGAGCAAAAAAGCATCCTCTACCGTTAAAAAATATTATCGACCAGCGTTAGTAAATAAAAATTGCGCAATGTCGGCAGGAAAATATGAGTCGCGACTTTACAACGACCGATGTCGGTTATTGTATTTTCTATTCAATCCCAGAAGAATATTTGGATGATGTCTAATAGGAAATGTTCGATCGGCGTCATCCGGTGATGCTTCTTTTTTAAACCTCGATCGTTGATCTTTCCTCGTCGATGTTGGCTAGCATTTTTTTCGATCAGTATCGGCGAATCAAGTTTTTTTCCGAGGTGGGCTAATGTATTTGTTGCCGAGCAAATGAAAACATGCCGCTGTCGGTCGAACCACAACCTCGATTGAGGTTGAACGAAAAAACCTAGCCGACGTAGATTGTAAATTTTTACGGCAACACCGAGCAAAAAAGCATCCTCTACCGTAAAAATATATTATCGGCCAGCGCTTGTAAAAAAAAATTGCGCAATGTCGGCAGGAAAATATCAGTCGCGTCTTTACAACGACCGATGTCGGTTAATGTAATTTCTATTCAATCCCTGAATAATATTTGGATGATGTCAAATAGGAAATGTTCGATCGGCGTCATCCGGTGATGCTTCTTTTTTAAACCTCGATCGTTGATCTTTCCTCGTCGACGTCGGCTAGCATTTTTTTTGATCAGTATCGGCGAATCAAGTTTTTTTCCTAGGTGGGCTAATGTTTTTGTTGCTGAGCAAATGAAAAGATGCAGCTGTCGGTCGAACCGTAACTTCGGTTTAGCTCGAACTAAATAACCTAGGCGACGTACATTGTAAATTTTTACGGCAACACCGAACTAAAAAGCATCCTCTACCATAAAAAAATATTATCGTCCAGCGTTTCTAAAAGAAATTGCGCAATGTCGACTGAAAAATATCAGTCGGGGCTTTACACCGACCGATATCGGTTGAAAACATGCCGGTGTCGGTCAAACCACAGCTTCGATAGAGCTCGAACGAAAAAACCTAGCTGACGTACATTGTAAATTTTTACGGCAACACCGAACAAAAAACCATCCTCTACCGTAAAAAAATATTATCGGCCAGCGTTTGTAAAAAGCAACTGCTCAATGTCGGGAGGAAAATATGAGTCGCGACTTTACAACAACCGATGTCGGTTATTGTATTTTCTATTCAATCCCTGAATAATATTTGGATGATGTCTAATAGGAAATGTTCGATCCGCCTCATCCGGTGATGCTTCTTTTTTAAACCTCGATCTTCGATCTTTCCACGTCGGCCTCGGCTAGCATTTTTTCAATCAGTATCGGTGAATCAAGTTTTCATCCGAGGTGGGCTAATGTTTCCGTTGCCTTGAAAATGAACACATGCTGGTGTCAGTCGAACCACAACTTCGGTTGAGCTCGAACGAAAAAACCTAGCCGACGTACATTGTAAATTTTTACGGCAACACCGAGCAAAAAAGCATCCTCTACCGTAAAAAAGTATTATCGGCCAGCGATTGTAAAAAAAAATTGCGCAATGTCGGCAGGAAAATATCAGTCGCGACTTTACAACGACCGATGTCAGTTATTGAAATTTCTATTCAATCCCTGAATAATATTTGGATGATGTCTCATAGGAAATGTTCGATCGGCGTCATCCGGTGATGCTTCTTTTTTAAACCTCGATCGTTGATCTTTCCTCGTCGACGTCGGCTAGCATTTTTTTCGATCAGTATCGGCAAATCAAGTTTTTTTCCGAGGTGGACTTATGTTTATGTTGCTGAGCAAATGAAAAGATGCAGCTGTCGGTCGAACCATAACTTCGGTTGAGCTCGAACTAAAAAACCTAGTCGACGTACATTGTAAATTTTTACGGCAACACCGAGCAAAAAATCATCCTCTACCGTAACAAAATATTATCGGCCAGCGTTTGTAAAAAAAAATTGCGCAATGTCGGCAGGAAAATATCAGTTGGGGCTTAACACCGACCGATGTCGGTTGAAAACATGCCGGTGTCGGTCGAACCACAACTTTGGTGTAGCTCGAACGGAAAAACCTAGCCGACGTACATTCTAAATTTTTACGGCAACACCGAACAAAAAAGCATCCTCTACCGTAAAATAATATTATCGGCCAACGTTTGTAAAAAATATTGCGCAATGTCGGGAGGAAAATATGAGTCGCGACTTTACAACGACCGACGTCGGTTATTGTATTTTCTATTCAATCCCTGAATAATATTTGGATGATATATAATAGGAAATGTTCGATCGGCGTCATCCGGTGATGCTTCTTTTTTAAACCTCCATCGTTGATCTTTCCTAGTCGACGTCGGCTAGCATTTTTTTCGATCAGTATCGGCGAATCAAGTTTTCTTCCGATGTGGGCTAATGTTTTTGTTGCCGAGCAAATGAAAACAACCTGGTGTCGGTCGAACCACAACTTCGGTTGAGCTCGAACGAAAAAACCTAGCCGACGTACATTGTAAATTTTTACGGCAACACCGAATAAAAAAGCATCCTCTACCGTAAAAAAATATTATCGGCCAGGGTTTGTAAAAAAAGTTGCTCAATGTCGGGAAGAAAATATGAGTCGCGACTTTACAACGACCGACGTCGGTTATTGTATTTTCTATTCAATCCCTGAATAATATTTGGATGATATATAATAGGAAATGTTCGATCGGCGTCATCCGGTGATGCTTCTTTTTTAAACCTCGATCGTTGATCTTTCCTCGTCGACGTCGGCTAGCATTTTTTTCGATCAGTATCGGCGAATCAAGTTTTTTTCCGAGGTGGACTTATGTTTATGTTGCTGAGCAAATGAAAAGATGCAGCTGTCGGTCGAACCATAACTTCGGTTGAGCTCGAACTAAAAAACCTAGCCGACGTACATTGTAAATTTTTACGGCAACACCGAGCAAAAAAAACGTCGTCTACCGTAACAAAATATTATCGGCCAGTGTTTGTAAAAAAAAATTGCGTAATGTCGGCAGGAAAGTATCAGTTGGGGCTTTACACGGACCGATGTCGGTTGAAAACATGCCGGTGTCGGTCGAACATAAACTTTGGTTGAGCTCGAACGAAAAAACCTAGCCGGCGTACATTGTAAATTTTTACGGCAACACCGAACAAAAAAGCATCCTCTACCGTAAAATAATATTATCGGCCAGCGTTTGTAAAAAATATTGTGCAATGTCGGGAGGAAAAATATCAGTCGGGGCTTTACAAAGACCGATGTTGGCTATTGTATTTTCTATTCAATCCCTGAATAATATTTGGATGATGTCTAATAGGACATGTTCGATCGGCGACATCCGGTGATGCTTCTTTTTTAAACCTCCATCGTTGATCTTTCCTCATCCACGTCAGTTAGCATTTTTTTCGATCATTAACGGTGAATCAAGTTTTTTTCCAAGGTGGGCTAATGCTATCGTTGCCGAGCAATTGAAAACATGCCGGTGTCGGTCGAACCACAACTTCGGTTGAGCTCGAACGAAAAAACCTAGCCGATGTACATTGTAAATTTTTATGGCAACACCGAACCAAAAAGCATCCTCTACCTTAAAAATATATAATCGGCCAGGGTTTGTAAAAAAAATTGCTCAATGTCGGGAGGAAAATATGAGTCGCGACTTTACAACGACCGACGTCGGTTATTGTATTTTCAATTCAATCCCTGAATAATATTTGGATGATGTCTAATAGGAAATGTTTGATCGGCGTCATGCGGTGATGCTTCTTTTTTCAACCTTGATCGTTGATTGTCCCTCGGCGACGTCGGCTAGAATTTTTTTTTATCAGTATCGGTGAGTCAAGTATTTTTCCGAGCTGGGCTAATATTTTTTTTGCCGAGAAAATGAAAACATGCCGTTGTCGGTCGAACCACAACTTCGGTTGAGCTCGAACGAAAAAACCTAGCCGACGTACATTGTAAATTTTTACAGCAACACCGAACAAAAAAACATCCTCTACCTTAAAAAAATATTATCGGCCAACGTTTGTAAGAAAAATTGCGCAATGTCGGCTGAAAAATATCAGTCGGGGCTTAACACCGACCGATGTCGGCTATTGTATTTTCTATTCAATCCCTAAATAATATTTGGATGATGTCTAATAGGAAATGTTCGATCGGCGTCATCCGGTGATGCTTCTTTTTTAAACCTCGATCTTTGATCTTTCCTCGTCGACGTCGGCTAGCATTTTTTCGATCAGTATCGGTGAATCAAGCTTTCTTCCGAGGTGGGCTGATGAGAATCATGAAACTGGCCAAATAGAGGCTAAAGGCCTAAGTGGAGAAGGACAAAGCCCCCGAGTGGAGAAGGATGAAGGCCCAAGTAGAGAAGGATGAAGGCCCAGAGGCAGAGACACTATCAAGACAATTAATTGTTGCTGAAGGCCCAAACTAATTTGAAGGCCCAAGTTAAATAAGTTTTTAGTTATAATTTATTTTTATTGTAATTTTGGCCCAAACTGTTTAGAAGGCCCATGTCTATTTTTATCTTTTAGTTCAGCTACACTATAAGTATTGGTTTTTGTTTTGAAAAAAAAAACTTTTGGCATTTTGATAAAATTTGGTGATAGTTTCTCTCCGGGTTCCTTGTTGAACCAATTACCCTGACTTATCTTCCTTCATTGGAAGTGGCGTCTATCCTGACTTATCTTCCTTCACCGGAAGTGGCGTCTAACCTAACTTATCTTCCTTTATTGGAAGTGGCGTCTACCCAGACTTATCTTCCTTCACCGGAAGTGGCGTCTACCCTGACTTATCTTCCTTCACCGGAAGTGGCGTCATCCAAAACCTCCGTAGCCTGTATCAAACGATCCGCTCCTACTCAGGTTCACATCATCTGGTATCAGAGCTTTGGCTCTTGATACAGGTTCTATCCTATCCTATTATTTTCTTTGTAATTTGTCCAGGTTCGTGTTTTGTCCTTGTTCTGTTATTTGCGTTTTTGTTTACGTCTTGTTTCGTTCTTGTTAGCGTCTTGTGTTCTGTTATTTGCATTTTTGTTTACATCTTGTTTCGTTCTTGTTTGCGTCTTGTGTTCTGTTATTTGCGTTCTTGTTTACATCTTGTTTCGTTCTTGTTCTTGTTCTTGTCACGTTCTTGTTCTTGTTTCTTGTGTCTTTCACACTTTGTGTAAAAAAAAAAAAGATGCCAAAATTTTGAAGAAAAAAAAAAGTGTGTGCTTGATCTTTGAACACGAAATTGAGGCATTTAGAGGTGTTTTTTTGGAAAGAAAATCGTGGAACAAATCCCCTTTTCTAGATTCTCTTCTGAATTCTGAGCGTTTTGATATATAGTGGGCCTCAAACAGACAATCGTAGCAAAAGTTATGAGCATTTGAAGTTTACTTGTCATATCTGTTATCCTATCTGTTATCTTATTTGTTATCATATTTGTTATACAAATTAAATCTAATTTGTTATCCAAATCTGATCTATTATCCAAATCAAATCAAATCAAAAAAAATTTATCCAAATCAGATTTGTTATCCAAATCTAATATGTTATCCAAATCAAATCCAATCTGCTATCCAAATCTAATCTATTATCCCAAATCAAATCTGTTACTCTGATAATTATATTGTCTTTCCTTTTATTTTATATTACCTTGTGTGTCTAATTCGGTCCATCCAGGAACTTAAGAGGGAGTGAGTGGTAAAAGGCAAGAGTGAAAACATCACACAAAAGCCTATATTGAGAGCATCAAACACGAGTGAACTACCATCAAAGAGAGAAACACGTGAGTAGAGTGTGGTGAGGTCCTGAATTTTTTTTTAATTTACTGCAAATTCTTTGTTCCTTAATCATGGCAAGAGCTAGTGACAATGGTGGTGTATATCATCAACTGGACGAATCTCAGCGCTTATTTCTGGACGCGTGGACTACACAAATGCAACGTTTGTTGAACCGTAACAAAGAAGAGCCCTACAGACGAATAGCCAAATCTTCCTCGTTTACTGATATGAATCCTCATGGCACAAGGCTGACTTAGGATCGTCTAGGATTAAACCTTGATGGAAAATGCGGAAATTGATTAAGGAAAGGATGGAAAATAAGGTGGTTAATTTCGTGGGTCTTAATAAGGTGGTTCTTGGCATAAAATGGATGAATGGGATGGTAAAACGTAGGTTAAGTGGTGGCTGGACAGAAATATAGAAATGGCAATAACTGAAGGCCCATGTCTATTTTTATTGTAATTTTGGCCCAAACTGTTTAGAAGGCCCATGTCTATTTTTATCTTTTAGTTCAGCTACACTATAAGTATTGGTTTTTGTTTTGAAAAAAAACTTTTGGCATATCTTCCTTCATTGGAAGTGGCGTCTATCCTGTTGAAAACTTGATTCGCCGATACTGATCGAAAAAAATGCTAGCCGACGTCGACTAGGAAAGATCAACGATCGAGGTTTAATAAAGAAGCATCACCGGATGACGCCGATCGAACATTTCCTATTATATATCATCCAAATATTATTCAGGGATTGAATAGAAAATACAATAACCGACGTCGGTCGTTGTAAAGTCGCGACTCATATTTTCCTCCTGACATTGAGCATTTTTTTTTACAAACCCTGGCCGATAATATTTTTTTACGGTAGAGAATGCTTTTTTATTCGGTGTTGCCGTAAAAATTTACAATGTACGTCGGCCAGGTTTTTTCGTTCGAGCTCAACCGAAGTTGTGGTTCGACCGACAACGGCATGTTTTCAACCTACATCGGTCGGTGTAAAGCCCCGACTGATATTTTTCAGCCGACATGGCGCAATTTTTTTTACACACGCTGGACGATAATATTTTTTTACGGTAGAGGATATTTTTTAGTTCGGTGTTGCCGTAAAAATTTACAATGTACGTCGGCTAGGTTTTTTAGTTTGAGCTCAACCGAAGTTATGGTTCGACCGACAGCTGCATGTTTTCATTTGCTCAGCAACAAAAACATTAGCCCACCTCGGAAAAAAACTTGATTCGCCGATACTGATCGAAAAAAATGCTAGTCGACGTCGATGAGGAAAGATCAACGATCGAGGTTTAAAAAAGAAGCATCACCGGATGACGCCGATCGAACATTTCCTATGAGACATCATCCAAATATTATTCAGGGATTGAATAGAAATTACAATAACCGACATCGGTCGTTGTAAAGTCGCGACTCATATTTTCCTGCCGACATTGCGCAATTTTTATTTACTAACGCTGGTCGATAATATTTTTTAACGGTAGAGGATGCTTTTTTGCTCGGTGTTGCCGTAATAATTTACAATCTACGTCGGCTAGGTTTTTTCGTTCGACCTCAATTGAAGTTGTGGTTCGACCGACAACGACATGTTTTCATTTGCTCAGCAACAAAAACATTAGCCCACATCGGAAGAAACATTATTCGCCGATACTCATCGAAAAAATGCTTGTCGACGTCGACGACGAAAGATCAACGATCGAGGTTTAAAAAAGAAGCATCACCGGATGTCGCGGATCGAACATTTCCTATTTGACATCATCCAAATATTATTCAGGGATTGAATAGAAAATACAATAACCGACATCGGTCGTTGTAAAGTCGCGACTCATATTTTCCTGCTGACATTGCGCAATTTGTTTTTACAATCGCTGGCCGATAATATTTTTTTACGGTAGAGGATGCTTTTTTGTTCGGTGTTGCCGTAAGAATTTACAATCTACGTCGGCTAGGTTTTTTCGTTCGAGCTCAACCGAAGTTATGGTTTGACTGACACCGGCATGTTTTCATTTGCTCGGCAACAAAAACATTAGCCCACCACGGAAAAAAACATGACTCACCGATACTGATCGAAAAAAATGCTAGCCGACGTCGACGAGGAAAGATCAACGATGAAGGTTTAAAAAAGAAGCATCACCGGATGATGCCAATCGAACATTTCCTATTAGACATCATCCAAATATTATTCAGGGATTGAATAGAAATTTCAATAACCGACATCGGTCGTTGTAAAGTCGCGACTGATATTTTCCTGCTGACATTGCGCAATTTTTTTTACAATCGCTGGCCGATAATATTTATTTACGGTAGAGGATGCTTTTTTGCTCGGTGTTGCCGTAAAAATTTACAATGTACGTCGGCTAGGTTTTTTCGTTCGAGCTCAACCGAAGTTGTGGTTCGACTGACACCAGCATGTGTTCATTTTCTCGGCAACGGAAACATTAGCCCACCTCGGATGAAAACTTGATTCACCGATACTGATCGAAAAAATGCTAGCCGAGGTCGACAAGGAAAGATCAAAGATCGAGGTTTAAAAAAGAAGCATCACCGGATGACGCCGATCGAACATTTCCTATTATATATCATCCAAATATTATTCAGGGATTGAATAGAAAATACAATAACCGACGTCGGTCGTTGTAAAGTCGCGACTCATATTTTCCTCCCGACATTGAGCAATTTTTTTTAACAAACCCTGGCCGATAATATATTTTTAAGGTAGAGGATGCTTTTTGGTTCGGTGTTGCCGTAAAAATTTACAATGTACATCGGCTAGGTTTTTTCGTTCGAGCTCAACCGAAGTTGTGGTTCGACCGACACCGGCATGTTTTCAATTGCTCGGCAACGATAGCATTAGCCCACCTTGGAAAAAAACTTGATTCACCGTTAATGATCGAAAAAAATGCTAACTGACGTGGATGAGGAAAGATCAACGATGGAGGTTTAAAAGAGAAGCATCACCGGATGTCGCCGATCGAACATGTCCTATTAGACATCATCCAAATATTATTCTGGGATTGAATAGAAAATACAATAGCCAACATCGGTCTTCGTAAAGCCCCGACTGATATTTTTCCTCCCGACATTGCACAATATTTTTTACAAACGCTGGCCGATAATATTATTTTACGGTAGAGGATGCTTTTTTGTTCGGTGTTGCCGTAAAAATTTACAATGTACGCCGGCTAGGTTTTTTCGTTCGAGCTCAACCAAACTTTATGTTCGACCGACACCGGCATGTTTTCAACAGACATCGATCGGTGTAAAGCCCCAACTGATACTTTCCTGCCGACATTGCGCAATTTTTTTTTACAAACGCTGGCCGATAATATTTTGTTACGGTAGACGATGCTTTTTTGCTCGGTGTTGCCGTAAAAATTTACAATGTACGTCGGCTAGGTTTTTTCGTTCGAGCTCAACCGAAGTTGTGGTTCGACTGACACCAGCATGTGTTCATTTTCTCGGCAACGTAAACATTAGCCCACCTCGGATGAAAACTTGATTCACCGATACTGATCGAAAAAATGCTAGCCTAGGTCGACGAGGAAAGATCAAAGATCGAGGTTTAAAAAAGAAGCATCACCGGATGACGCCGATCGAACATTTCCTATTATATATCATCCAAATATTATTCAGGGATTGAATAGAAAATACAATAACCGACGTCGGTCGTTGTAAAGTCGCGACTCATATTTTCCTCCCGACATTGAGCAATTTTTTTTAACAAACCCTGGCCGATAATATATTTTTAAGGTAGAGGATGCTTTTTGGTTCGGTGTTGCCGTAAAAATTTACAATGTACATCGGCTAGGTTTTTTCGTTCGAGCTCAACCGAAGTTGTGGTTCGACCGACACCGGCATGTTTTCAATTGCTCGGCAACGATAGCATTAGCCCACCTTGGAAAAAAACTTGATTCACCGTTAATGATCGAAAAAAATGCTAACTGACGTGGATGAGGAAAGATCAACGATGGAGGTTTAAAAGAGAAGCATCACCGGATGTCGCCGATCGAACATGTCCTATTAGACATCATCCAAATATTATTCTGGGATTGAATAGAAAATACAATAGCCAACATCGGTCTTCGTAAAGCCCCGACTGATATTTTTCCTCCCGACATTGCACAATATTTTTTACAAACGCTGGCCGATAATATTATTTTACGGTAGAGGATGCTTTTTTGTTCGGTGTTGCCGTAAAAATTTACAATGTACGCCGGCTAGGTTTTTTCGTTCGAGCTCAACCAAACTTTATGTTCGACCGACACCGGCATGTTTTCAACCGACATCGATCGGTGTAAAGCCCCAACTGATACTTTCCTGCCGACATTGCGCAATTTTTTTTTACAAACGCTGGCCGATAATATTTTGTTACGGTAGACGATGCTTTTTTGCTCGGTGTTGCCGTAAAAATTTACAATGTACGTCGCCTAGGTTTTTTCGTTCGAGCTCAACCGAAGTTGTGGTTCGACCGACACCAGCTTGTTTTCATTTGCTCGGCAACAAAAACATTAGCCCACATCGGAAGAAAACTTGATTCGCCGATACTGATCGAAAAAAATGCTAGCCGACGTCGACTAGGAAAGATCAACGATCGAGGTTTAAAAAAGAAGCATCACCGGATGACGCCGATCGAACATGTCCTATTAGACATCATCCAAATATTATTCAGGGATTGAATAGAAAATTCAATAGCCGACATCGTTCTTTGTAAAGCCCCGACTGATATTTTTCCTCCCGACATTGCGCAATATTTTTTACAAACGCTGGCCGATAATATTATTTTACGGTAGAGGATGCTTTTTTGTTCGGTGTTGCCGTAAAAATTTACAATGTACGCCAGCTAGGTTTTTTCGTTCGAGCTCAACCAAACTTTATGTTCGACCGACACCGGCATGTTTTCAACCGACATCGATCCGTGTAAAGCCCCAACTGATACTTTCCTGCCGACATTGCGCAATTTTTTTTTACAAACGCTGGCCGATAATATTTTGTTACGGTAGACGATGCTTTTTTGCTCGGTGTTGCCGTAAAAATTTACAATGTACGTCGCCTAGGTTTTTTCGTTCGAGCTCAACCAAAGTTGTGGTTCGACCGACACCAGCTTGTTTTCATTTGCTCGGTAACAAAAACATTAGCCCACATCGGAAGAAAACTTGATTCGCCGATACTGATCGAAAAAAATGCTAGCCGACGTCGACTAGGAAAGATCAACGATCGAGGTTTAAAAAAGAAGCATCACCGGATGACGCCGATCGAACATTTCCTATTATATATCATCCAAATATTATTCAGGGATTGAATAGAAAATACAATAACCGACGTCGGTCGTTGAAAAGTCGCGACTCATATTTTCCTCTCGACATTGAGCAATTTTTTTTACAAACCCTAGCCGATAATATTTTTTTACGGTAGAGGATTCTTTTTTATTCGGTGTTGCCGTAAAAATTTACAATGTACGTCGGCTAGGTTTTTTCGTTCGAGCTCAACCGAAGTTGTGGTTCGACCGACACCGGCAGTTTTCAATTGCTCGGCAACGATAGCATTAGCCCACCTTGGAAAAAAACTTGATTCACCGTTAATGATCGAAAAAAATGCTAACTGACGTGGATGAGGAAAGATCAACGATGGAGGTTTAAAAAAGAAGCATCACCGGATGTCGCCGATCGATCATGTCCTATTAGACATCATCCAAATATTATTCTGGGATTGAATAGAAAATACAATAGCCAACATCGTTCTTTGTAAAGCCCCGACTGATATTTTTCCTCCCGACATTGCACAATATTTTTTACAAACGCTGGCCGATAATATTATTTTACGGTAGATGATGCTTTTTTGTTCGGTGTTGCCGTAAAAATTTACAATGTACGTCGGCTAGATTTTTTCGTTCGAACTCAACCAAAGTTTATGTTCGACCGACACCGGCATGTTTTCAACCGACATCGGTCGGTGTAAAGCCCCAACTGATACTTTCCTGCCGACATTGCGCAATTTTTTTTACAAACGCTGGCCGATAATATTTTGTTACGGTAGACGATGCTTTTTTGCTCGGTGTTGCCGTAAAAATTTACAATGTACGTCGGCTAGGTTTTTTCGTTCGAGCTCAACCGAAGTTGTGGTTCGACCGACACCAGCTTGTTTTCATTTGCTCGGCAACAAAAACATTAGCCCACATCGGAAGAAAACTTGATTCGCCGATACTGATCGAAAAAAATTCTAGCCGACGTCGACTAGGAAAGATCAACGATCGAGGTTTAAAAAAGAAGCATCACCGGATGACGCCGATCGAACATTTCCTATTATATATCATCCAAATATTATTCAGGGATTGAATAGAAAATACAATAACCGACGTCGGTCGTTGTAAAGTCGCGACTCATATTTTCCTCCCGACATTGAGCAATTTTTTTTTACAAACCCTGGCCGATAATATATTTTTAAGGTAGAGGATGCTTTTTGGTTCGGTGTTGCCGTAAAAATTTACAATGTACATCGGCTAGGTTTTTTCGTTCGAGCGCAACCGAAGTTGTGGTTCGACCGACACCGGCAGTTTTCAATTGCTCGGCAACGATAGCATTAGCCCACCTTGGAAAAGAACTTGATTCACCGTTAATGATCGAACATGTCCTATTAGACATCATCCAAATATTATTCAGGGATTGAATAGAAAATACAATAGCCAACATCGGTCTTTGTAAAGCCCCGACTGATATTTTTCCTCCCGACATTGCACAATATTTTTTACAAACGCTGGCCGATAATATTATTTTACGGTAGAGGATGCTTTTTTGTTCGGTGTTACCGTAAAAATTTACAATGTACGTCGGCTAGGTTTTTTCGTTCTAGCTCAACCAAAGTTTATGTTCGATTGACACCGGCATGTTTTCAACCGACATCGGTCAGTGTATAGCCCCGACTGATATTTTTCAGCCGACATTGCGCAATTTTTTTTACAAACGCAGGCCGATAATATTTTTTTAAGGTAGAGGATGTTTTTTTGTTCGGTGTTGCCGTAAAAATTTACAATCTACGTCGGCTAGGTTTTTTCGTTCGGCCGACAAAGGCATGTTTTCATTTGCTCGGCAGCAAAAACATTAGCCCACCTTGGAAAAAAACTTGAATCGCCGATACTGATCGAAAAAAATGTTAGCCGACGTCGACGAGGAAATATTAACGATCGAGGTTTAAAAAAGAAGCATCATCGGATGACGCCGATCAAACATTTCCTATTAGACATCATGCATATATTATTCAGGGATTGAATAGAAATTACAATAACCGACATCGGTCATTGTAAAGTAGCGACTGATATTTTCCTGCCGACATTGCGCAATTTTTATTTTACAAACGCTGGCCGATAATATTTTTTTACGGTAGATGATGCATTTTTACTCGGTGTTGCCGTAAAAATTTACAATATACGTCGGCTAGGTTTTTTCGTTCGACCTCAATCGAAGTTGGGGTTCGACCGACAGCGGCATGTTTTCATTTGCTCGGCAACAAAAACATTAGCCCACCTCGGAAGGCAACTTGATTCACTGATACTGATCGAAAAAATAATAGCCGACGTCGACGAGGAAAGATCAAAGATAGAGGTTTAAAAAAGAAGCATCACCGGATGACGCCGATCGAACATTTCCTATTAGACATCATTCAAATATTATTCAGGGATTGAATAGAAAATCCAATAGCCGACATCGGTCGGTATAAATCCCTGACTGATATTTTGAAGCCGACATTGCGCAATTTTTTTTACAAACTTTGGCCGATACTATTTTTTTACGGTAGAGGATGCTTTTTTGTTCGGTGTTGCCGTAAAAATTTACAATGTATGTCGGCTAGGTTTTTTCGTTCGAGCTCAACCGAAGTTGTGGTTCGACCGACACCGGGATGTTTTCAATTGCTCGGCAATTACAGTATTAGCCCACCTTGGAAAAAAAACTTGATTCACCGATACTGATCGAAAAAATGCTAACTGACGTGGATGAGGAAAGATCAACGATGGAGGTTTTAATAAGAAGCATCACCGGATGACGCCGATCGAACATTTCCTATTAGACATCATCCAAATATTATTCAGGAATTGAATCGAAAATACAATAGCCGACATCGGTCGATGTAAAGCCCGGACTGATATTTTTCAGCCGACATTCCGCAATTTTTTTAACAAACGTTGGCCGATAATATTTTTTTAAGGTAGAGGATGCTTTTTTGTTTGGTGTTGCCGTAAAAATTTACAATCTATGTCGGCTAGGTTTTTTCGTTCGACCGCAATCGAAGTTTGCTTCGACCGACAGCTGCATGTTTTCATTTGCTCAGCAACAAAAACATTAGCCCACCTTGGAAAAAACTTGATTCGCCGATAATGATCGAAAAAAATGCTAGCCGACGTCGACAAGGAAAGATCAACGATCGAGGTTTAAAAAAGAAGCATCACCGGATGACGCCGATCGAACATTTCCTATTAGACATCATCCAAATATTATTCAGGGATTGAATAGAAAATACAATAACCGACATCGGTTGTTGTAAAGTCGCGACTCATATTTTCATGCCGACATTGCGCAATTTTTTTTACAAACGCTGGCCGATAATAATTTTTTACGGTACAGGATGCTGTTTTGGTTAGAGTTGCCGTAAAAATTTACAATCTACGTCGGCTAGGTTTTTTCGTTCGAGCTCAATCGAAGTTGTGGTTTGACCGACACAGGCATATTTTCAACCGACATCGACAGGTGTAAAGCCCCGACTGATATTTTTCAGCCGACATTGCGCAATTTTTTTTACAAACGCTGACCGATAATATTTTTTTACGGTAGGGGATGCTTTTTAGTTCGGTGTTGCCGTAAAAATTTACAATGTACGTCGGCTAGGTTTTTTCGTTCGAGCTCAATCGAAGTTTGCTTCGACCGACAGCTTCATGTTTTCATTTGCTCAGCAACAAAAACATTAGCCCACCTCGGAAAAAAACTTGATTCGCCAATACAGAGAAAAAAAATATGCTAGCCGACATCGACGAGGAAAGATTGACGATCGATGTTTAAAATAGAAGCATCACCGGATGACGCCGATCGAACATTTCCTATTAGACCTCATCCAAATATTATTCAGGGATTGATTAGAATTACAATAACCGACATCGGTCGTTGTAAAGTCGCGACTGATATTTTCCTCCCGATATTGCGCAATTTTGTTTTACAAACGCTAGCCGATAATATTTTTTTACGGTAGAGGATGCTTTTTAGTTCGGTGTTGCCGTAAAAATTTACAATGTACGTCGACTAGGTTTTTTAGTTCGAGCTCAACCGAAGTTATGGTTCGACCGACAGCTGCATGTTTTCATTTGCTCAGCAACATAAACATAAGTCCACCTCGGAAAAAAACTTGATTCGCTGATACTGATCGAAAAAAATGCTAGCCGACGTCGACGAGGAAAGATCAACGATCGAGGTTTAAAAAAGAAGCATCACCGGATGACGCCGATCGAACATTTCCTATTAGACATCATCCAAATATTATTCAGGGATTGAATAGAAAATACAATAACCGACATCGGTCGTTGTAAAGTCGTGACTCATATTTTCCTCCCGACATTGAGCAATTGCTTTTTACAAACGCTGGCCGATAATATTTTTTTACGGTAGAGGATGGTTTTTTGTTCGGTGTTGCCGTAAAAATTTACAATGTACTTCAGCTAGGTTTTTTCGTTCGAGCTTTATCGAAGTTGTGGTTTGACCGACACCGGCATGTTTTCAACCGACATCGGTCGGTGTAAAGCCCCGACTGATATTTTTCAGTCGACATTGCGCAATTTTTTTTACAAACGCTGGACGATAATATTTTTGTACGGTAGAGGATGCTTTTTAGTTCGGTGTTGCCTTAAAAATTTACAATGTACGTCGCCTAGGTTATTTAGTTCGAGCTAAACCGAAGTTGCGGTTCGACCGACATTTGCATGTTTTCATTTGCTCAGCAACAAAAACATTAGCCCACATCGGAAGAAAACATGATTCGCCGATACTGATCGAAAAAATGCTAGCCGACGTCAACGAGGAAAGATCAACGATCGAGGTTTAAAAAAGAAGCATCACCGGATGTCGCCGATCGAACATTTCCTATTAGACATCATCCAAATATTATTCAGGGATTGAATAGAAAATACAATAACCGACATCGGTCGTTGTACAGTCTCGAGTCAAATTTTCGTCCCGACATTGAGCAATTTTTTTGACAAACGCTGGCCGATAATATATTTTTACAGTAGAGGATTCTTTTTGGTTTGGTGTTGCCGTAAAAATTTACAATGTACATGGGCTAGGTTTTTTCATTCGAGCTCAACCGAAGTTGTGGTTCGACCGACACCGGCATGTTTTCAATTGCTCGGCAACGACAGCATTAGCCCACCATGGAAAAAAACTTGATTCACCAATAATGATCGAAAAAAATGTTAACTGACGTGGATGAGGAAAGATCAACGATGGAGGTTTAAAAAAGAAGCATCACCGGATGTCGCCGATCGAACATTTACTATTAGACATCATCCAAATATTATTCAGGGATTGAATAGAAAATACAATAGCCGACATCGGTCGGTGTAAAGCCCCGACTGATATTTTTCAGCTGACATTGCGCAATTTTTTTTACAAACGTTGGACGATAATATATTTTTTAAGGTAGAGGATGTTTTTTTGTTCGGTGTTGCCGTAAAAATTTACAATGTACGTCGGCTAGGTTTTTTCGTTCGAGCTCAACCAAAGTTGTGGTTCGACCGACACCGACATGTTTTCAACCGACAGCAGTCGGTGTAAAGCCCCGACTGATATTTTTCAGCTGACATTGAGCAATTTTTTTTACAAACACTGGCCGATAATATTTTGTTACGGTAGAGGACGCTTTTTTGCTCGGTGTTGCTGTAAAAATTTACAATGTACGTCGGCTAGGTTTTTTCGTTCGAGCTCAACCGAAGTTGTGGTTCTACCGACACCAACATGTTTTCATTTTCTCGTCAACAGAAACATTAGCCCACCTCGGATGAAAACTTGATTCACCGATACTGATCGAAAAAATGTTAGCCGAGGTCGACGAGGAAAGATCAAAGATCGAGGTTTAAAAAAGAAGCATCACCGGATGACGCCGATCGAACATTTCCTATTAGACATCATCCAAATATTATTCAGGGATTGAATAGAAAATACAATAGCCGACATAGGTCGGCATAAAGCCCCGACTGATATTTTCAGCTGACATTGCACAATTTTTTTTACAAATTTTGGCCGATAATATTTTATTAAGGTAGATGATGTTTTTTTGTTCGGTGTAGCCGTAAAAATTTACAATCTACGTCGGCTAGGTTTTTTCGTTCCACCTCAATCGAAGTTGTGGTTCGACCGACACCGGTATGTTTTCAATTGCTCGGCAAGGACAGCATTAGCCCACCTTGGAAAAAAACTTGATTCACCGATAATGATCGACAAAAATGCTAACTGACGTGGATGAGGAAAGATCAATGATGGAGGTTTAAAAAAGAAGCATCACCGGATGTCGCCGATCGAACATTTCCTATTAGACATCATCCTAATATTATTCAAGGATTGAATAGAAAATACAATAGCCGACATCGGTCGGTGTAAAGCCCTGACTGATATTTTTCAGCCGACATTGTGCAATTTTTTTTACAAACGTTGGCCGATAATATTTTTTTAAGGTAGAGGATGTTTTTTTGTTCGGTGTTGCCGTAAAAATTTACAATCTACGTCGGCTAGGTTTTTTCGTTTGAGCTCAACCGAAGTTGTGGTTCGACCGACAACGGCATGTTTTTCATTTGCTCGGCAACAAAAATATTAGCCCACCTCCGAAAAATACTTGACTCACCGATACTGATAAAAAAAATGCTAGAGGGACGATGAACGATCGAGGTTTAAAAAACAAGCATCACTGCATGACGCCGATCGAACATTTCCTATTAGACATCATCCAAATATTATTTAGGGATTGAATAGAAAATAAAATAACCGACATCGGTCGTTGTAAAGTCGCCACTCAAATTTTCCTCCCGACATTGAGCAGTTTTTTTGACAAACGCTGGCCAATAATATTTTTTTAAGGTAGAGGATGTTTTTTTGTTCGGTGTTGCCGTAAGAATTTACAATCTACGTCGGCTAGATTTTTTCGTTCGACCTCAACCGAAGCTGTGGTTCGACCGACAACGACATGTTTTCATTTGCTCGGCAACAAAAACATTAGCCCACCACGGAAAAAAACATGACTCACCGATACTGATCGAACAAAATGCTAGCCGACGTCGACGAGGAAAGATCAACGATGAAGGTTTAAAAAAGAAGCATCACTGGATGACGCCGATCGAACATTTCCTATTAGACATCATCCAAATATTATTCAGGGATTGAATAGAAATTTCAATAACCGACATCGGTCGTTGTAAAGTCGCGACTGATATTTTCCTGCCGACATTGCGCAATTTTTTTTTACAATCGCTGGCAGATAATATTTTTTTACGGTAGAGGATACTTTTTTGCTCGGTGTTGCCGTAAAAATTTACAATGTACATCGGCTAGGTTTTTTCGTTCGAGCTCAACCGAAGTTGTGGTTCGACCGACACCGGCAGTTTTCAATTGCTCGGCAACGATAGCATTAGCCCACCTTGGAAAAAAACTTGATTCACCGTTAATGATCGAAAAAAATGCTAACTGACGTGGATGAGGAAAGATCAACGATGGAGGTTTAAAAAAGAAGCATCACCGGATGTCGCCGATCGAACATGTCCTATTAGACATCATCCAAATATTATTCTGGGATTGAATAGAAAATACAATAGCCAACATCGGTCTTCGTAAAGCCCCGACTGATATTTTTCCTCCCGACATTGCACAATATTTTATACAAACGCTGGCCGATAATATTATTTTACGGTAGAGGATGCTTTTTTGTTCGGTGTTGCCGTAAAAATTTACAATGTACGCCGGCTAGGTTTTTTCGTTCGAGCTCAACCAAACTTTATGTTCGACCGACACCGGCATGTTTTCAACCGACATCGATCGGTGTAAAGCCCCAACTGATACTTTCCTGCCGACATTGCGCAATTTTTTTTTTACAAACGCTGGCCGATAATATTTTGTTACGGTAGACGATGCTTTTTTGCTCGGTGTTGCCGTAAAAATTTACAATGTACGTCGGCTAGGTTTTTTCGTTCGAGCTCAACCAAAGCTGTGGTTCGACCGACACCAGCTTGTTTTCATTTGCTCGGTAACAAAAACATTAGCCCACATCGGAAGAAAACTTGATTCGCCGATACTGATCGAAAAAAATGCTAGCCGACGTCGACTAGGAAAGATCAACGATCGAGGTTTAAAAAAGAAGCATCACCGGATGACGCCGATCGAACATTTCCTATTATATATCATCCAAATATTATTCAGGGATTGAATAGAAAATACAATAACCGACGTCGGTCGTTGAAAAGTCGCGACTCATATTTTCCTCCCGACATTGAGCAATTTTTTTTACAAACCCTGGCCGATAATATTTTTTTACGGTAGAGGATTCTTTTTTATTCGGTGTTGCCGTAAAAATTTACAATGTACGTCGGCTAGGTTTTTTCGTTCGAGCTCAACCGAAGTTGTGGTTCGACCGACACCGGCAGTTTTCAATTGCTCGGCAACGATAGCATTAGCCCACCTTGGAAAAAAACTTGATTCACCGTTAATGATCGAAAAAAATGCTAACTGACGTGGATGAGGAAAGATCAACGATGGTGGTTTAAAAAAGAAGCATCACCGGATGTCACCGATCGAACATGTCCTATTAGACATCATCCAAATATTATTCTGGGATTGAATAGAAAATACAATAGCCAACATCGTTCTTTGTAAAGCCCCGACTGATATTTTTCCTCCCGACATTGCACAATATTTTTTACAAACGCTGGCCGATAATATTATTTTACGGTAGATGATGCTTTTTTGTTCGGTGTTGCCGTAAAAATTTACAATGTACGTCGGCTAGATTTTTTCGTTCGAACTCAACCAAAGTTTATGTTCGACCGACACCGGCATGTTTTCAACCGACATCGGTCGGTGTAAAGCCCCAACTGATACTTTCCTGCCGACATTGCGCAATTTTTTTTACAAACGCTGGCCGATAATATTTTGTTACGGTAGACGATGCTTTTTTGCTCGGTGTTGCCGTAAAAATTTACAATGTACGTCGGCTAGGTTTTTTCGTTCGAGCTCAACCGAAGTTGTGGTTCGACCGACACCGGCAGTTTTCAATTGCTCGGCAACGATAGCATTAGCCCACCTTGGAAAAAAACTTGATTCACCGTTAATGATCGAAAAAAATGCTAACTGACGTGGATGAGGAAAGATCAACGATGGAGGTTTAAAAAAGAAGCATCACCGGATGTCGCCGATCGAACATGTCCTATTAGACATCATCCAAATATTATTCTGGGATTGAATAGAAAATACAATAGCCAACATCGTTCTTTGTAAAGCCCCGACTGATATTTTTCCTCCCGACATTGCACAATATTTTTTACAAACGCTGGCCGATAATATTATTTTACGGTAGATGATGCTTTTTTGTTCGGTGTCGCCGTAAAAATTTACAATGTACGTCGGCTAGATTTTTTCGTTCGAACTCAACCAAAGTTTATGTTCGACCGACACCGGCATGTTTTCAACCGACATCGGTCGGTGTAAAGCCCCAACTGATACTTTCCTGCCGACATTGCGCAATTTTTTTTACAAACGCTGGCCGATAATATTTTGTTACGGTAGACGATGCTTTTTTGCTCGGTGTTGCCGTAAAAATTTACAATGTACGTCGGCTAGGTTTTTTCGTTCGAGCTCAACCGAAGTTGTGGTTCGACCGACACCAGCTTGTTTTCATTTGCTCGGCAACAAAAACATTAGCCCACATCGGAAGAAAACTTGATTCGCCGATACTGATCGAAAAAAATGCTAGCCGACGTCGACTAGGAAAGATCAACGATCGAGGTTTAAAAAAGAAGCATCACCGGATGACGCCGATCGAACATTTCCTATTATATATCATCCAAATATTATTCAGGGATTGAATAGAAAATACAATAACCGACGTCGGTCGTTGAAAAGTCGCGACTCATATTTTCCTCCCGACATTGAGCAATTTTTTTTACAAACCCTGGCCGATAATATTTTTTTACGGTAGAGGATTCTTTTTTATTCGGTGTTGCCGTAAAAATTTACAATGTACGTCGGCTAGGTTTTTTCGTTCGAGCTCAACCGAAGTTGTGGTTCGACCGACACCGGCAGTTTTCAATTGCTCGGCAACGATAGCATTAGCCCACCTTGGAAAAAAACTTGATTCACCGTTAATGATCGAAAAAAATGCTAACTGACGTGGATGAGGAAAGATCAACGATGGTGGTTTAAAAAAGAAGCATCACCGGATGTCGCCGATCGAACATGTCCTATTAGACATCATCCAAATATTATTCTGGGATTGAATAGAAAATACAATAGCCAACATCGTTCTTTGTAAAGCCCCGACTGATATTTTTCCTCCCGACATTGCACAATATTTTTTACAAACGCTGGCCGATAATATTATTTTACGGTAGAGGATGCTTTTTTGTTCGGTGTTGTCGTAAAAATTTACAATGTACGTCGGCTAGGTTTTTTCGTTCGAACTCAACCAAAGTTTATGTTCGACCGACACCGGCATGTTTTCAACCGACATCGGTCGGTGTAAAGCCCCAACTGATACTTTCCTGCCGACATTGCGCAATTTTTTTTACAAACGCTGGCCGATAATATTTTGTTACGGTAGACGATGCTTTTTTGCTCGGTGTTGCCGTAAAAATTTACAATGTACGTCGGCTAGGTTTTTTCGTTCGAGCTCAACCGAAGTTGTGGTTCGACAGACACCGGCAGTTTTCAATTGCTCGGCAACGATAGCATTAGCCCACCTTGGAAAAAAACTTGATTCACCGTTAATGATCGAAAAAAATGCTAACTGACGTGGATGAGGAAAGATCAACGATGGTGGTTTAAAAAAGAAGCATCACCGGATGTCGCCGATCGAACATGTCCTATTAGACATCATCCAAATATTATTCTGGGATTGAATAGAAAATACAATAGCCAACATCGTTCTTTGTAAAGCCCCGACTGATATTTTTCCTCCCGACATTGCACAATATTTTTTACAAACGCTGGCCGATAATATTATTTTACGGTAGATGATGCTTTTTTGTTCGGTGTTGCCGTAAAAATTTACAATGTACGTCGGCTAGATTTTTTCGTTCGAACTCAACCAAAGTTTATGTTCGACCGACACCGGCATGTTTTCAACCGACATCGGTCGGTGTAAAGCCCCAACTGATACTTTCCTGCCGACATTGCGCAATTTTTTTTACAAACGCTGGCCGATAATATTTTGTTACGGTAGACGATGCTTTTTTGCTCGGTGTTGCCGTAAAAATTTACAATGTACGTCGGCTAGGTTTTTTCGTTCGAGCTCAACCGAAGTTGTGGTTCGACCGACACCGGCAGTTTTCAATTGCTCGGCAACGATAGCATTAGCCCACCTTGGAAAAAAACTTGATTCACCGTTAATGATCGAAAAAAATGCTGACTGACGTGGATGAGGAAAGATCAACGATGGAGGTTTAAAAAAGAAGCATCACCGGATGTCGCCGATCGAACATGTCCTATTAGACATCATCCAAATATTATTCTGGGATTGAATAGAAAATACAATAGCCAACATCGTTCTTTGTAAAGCCCCGACTGATATTTTTCCTCCCGACATTGCACAATATTTTTTACAAACGCTGGCCGATAATATTATTTTACGGTAGATGATGCTTTTTTGTTCGGTGTTGCCGTAAAAATTTACAATGTACGTCGGCTAGATTTTTTCGTTCGAACTCAACCAAAGTTTATGTTCGACCGACACCGGCATGTTTTCAACCGACATGGGTCGGTGTAAAGCCCCAACTGATACTTTCCTGCCGACATTGCGCAATTTTTTTTACAAACGCTGGCCGATAATATTTTGTTACGGTAGACGATGCTTTTTTGCTCGGTGTTGCCGTAAAAATTTACAATGTACGTCGGCTAGGTTTTTTCGTTCGAGCTCAACCGAAGTTGTGGTTCGACCGACACCAGCTTGTTTTCATTTGCTCGGCAACAAAAACATTAGCCCACATCGGAAGAAAACTTGATTCGCCGATACTGATCGAAAAAAATGCTAGCCGACGTCGACTAGGAAAGATCAACGATCGAGGTTTAAAAAAGAAGCATCACCGGATGACGCCGATCGAACATTTCCTATTATATATCATCCAAATATTATTCAGGGATTGAATAGAAAATACAATAGCCGACATCGGTCGTTGTAAAGTCGCGACTCATATTTTCCTCCCGACATTGAGCAATTTTTTTTACAAACCCTGGCCGATAATATATTTTTAAGGTAGAGGATGCTTTTTGGTTCGGTGTTGCCGTAAAAATTTACAATGTACATCGGCTAGGTTTTTTCGTTCGAGCGCAACCGAAGTTGTGGTTCGACCGACACCGGCATGTTTTCAATTGCTCGGCAACGATAGCATTAGCCCACCTTGGAAAAAAACTTGATTCACCGTTAATGATCGAAAAAAATGCTAACTGACGTGGATGAGGAAAGATCAACGATGGAGGTTTAAAAAAGAAGCATCACCGGATGTCGCCGATCGAACATGTCCTATTAGACATCATCCAAATATTATTCTGGGATTGAATAGAAAATACAATAGCCAACATCGGTCTTTGTAAAGCCCCGACTGATATTTTTCCTCCCGACATTGCACAATATTTTTTACAAACGCTGGCCGATAATATTATTTTACGGTAGAGGATGCTTTTTTGTTCGGTGTTGCCGTAAAAATTTACAATGTACGTCGGCTAGATTTTTTCGTTCGAACTCAACCAAAGTTTATGTTCGACCGACACCGGCATGTTTTCAACCGACATCGGTCGGTGTAAAGCCCCAACTGATACTTTCCTGCCGACATTGCGCAATTTTTTTTACAAACGCTGGCCGATAATATTTTGTTATGGTAGACGATGCTTTTTTGCTCGGTGTTGCCGTAAAAATTTACAATGTACGTCGGCTAGGTTTTTTCGTTCGAGCTCAACCGAAGTTGTGGTTCGACCGACACCAGCTTGTTTTCATTTGCTCGGCAACAAAAACATTAGCCCACATCGGAAGAAAACTTGATTCGCCGATACTGATCGAAAAAAATGCTAGCCGACGTCGACTAGGAAAGATCAACGATCGAGGTTTAAAAAAGAAGCATCACCGGATGACGCCGATCGAACATGTCCTATTAGACATCATCCAAATATTATTCAGGGATTGAATAGAAAATTCAATAGCCGACATCGTTCTTTGTAAAGCCCCGACTGATATTTTTCCTCCCGACATTGCGCAATATTTTTTACAAACGCTGGCCGATAATATTATTTTACGGTAGAGGATGCTTTTTTGTTCGGTGTTGCCGTAAAAATTTAGAATGTACGTCGGCTAGGTTTTTTCGTTCGAGCGACACCAATGTTGTGGTTCGACCGACACCGGCATGTTTTCAACCGACATCGGTCGGTGTTAAGCCCCAACTGATATTTTCCTGCTGACATTGCGCAATTTTTTTTTACAAACGCTGGCCGATAATATTTTGTTACGGTAGAGGATGCTTGTTTGCTCGGTGTTGCCGTAAAAATTTACAATGTACGTCGGCAAGGTTTTTTCGTTTGAGCTCAACCGAAGTTGTGGTTCGACCGACAACGGCATGTTTTCATTTGCTCGGGAACAAAAATATTAGCCCAGCTTGGAAAAATACTTGACTCACCGTTACTGATAAAAGAAATGCTAGCCGACATCGCCGAGGGACGATCAACGATTGAGGTTGAAAAAAGAAGCATCACTGCATGACGCCGATCGAACATTTCCTATTAGACATCATCCAAATATTATTCAGGGATTGAATTGAAAATACAATAACCGACATCGGTCGTTGTAAAGTCGCGACTCAAATTTTCCTCCCGACATTGCGCAATTTTTTTTTACAAACGCTGGCCGATAATATTTTGTTACGGTAGAGGATGCTTTTTTGCTCGGTGTTGCCGTAAAAATTTACAATGTACGTCGGCTAGGTTTTTTCGTTCGAGCTCAACCGAAGTTGTGGTTCGACCGACACCGGCATGTTTTCAATTGCTCGGCAACGATAGCATTAGCCCACCTTGGAAAAGAACTTGATTCACCGTTAATGATCGAAAAAAATGCTAACTGACGTGGATGAGGAAAGATCAACGATGGAGGTTTAAAAAAGATGCATCACCGGATGTCGCCGATCGAACATGTCCTATTAGACATCATCCAAATATTATTCAGGGATTGAATAGAAAATACAATAGCCAACATCGGTCTTTGTAAAGCCCCGACTGATATTTTTCCTCCCGACATTGCACAATATTTTTTACAAACGCTGGCCGATAATATTATTTTACGGTAGAGGATGCTTTTTTGTTCGGTGTTACCGTAAAAATTTACAATGTACGTCGGCTAGGTTTTTTCGTTCTAGCTCAACCAAAGTTTATGTTCGATTGACACCGGCATGTTTTCAACCGACATCGGTCAGTGTATAGCCCTGACTGATATTTTTCAGCCGACATTGCGCAATTTTTTTTACAAACGCAGGCCGATAATATTTTTTTAAGGTAGAGGATGTTTTTTTGTTCGGTGTTGCCGTAAAAATTTACAATCTACGTCGGCTAGGTTTTTTCGTTCGGCCGACAAAGGCATGTTTTCATTTGCTCGGCAGCAAAAACATTAGCCCACCTCGGAAAAAAACTTGAATCGCCGATACTGATCGAAAATAATGTTAGCCGACGTCGACGAGGAAAGATCAACGATCGAGGTTTAAAAAAGAAGCATCATCGGATGACGCCGATCAAACATTTCCTATTAGACATCATGCATATATTATTCAGGGATTGAATAGAAATTACAATAACCGACATCGATCATTGTAAAGTAGCGACTGATATTTTCCTGCCGACATTGCGCAATTTTTATTTTACAAACGCTGGCCGATAATATTTTTTTGCGGTAGATGATGCATTTTTACTCGGTGTTGCCGTAAAAATTTACAATATACGTCGGCTAGGTTTTTTCGTTCGACCTCAATCGAAGTTGGGGTTCGACCGACAGCGGCATGTTTTCATTTGCTCGGCAACAAAAACATTAGCCCACCTCGGAAAAAAACTTTATTCGCCGATACTGATCGAAAAAATGCTAGCCGACGTCGACGAGGAAAGATCAACGATCGAGGTTTAAAAAAGAAGCATCATCGGATGACGCCGATCAAACATTTCCTATTAGACATCATGCATATATTATTCAGGGATTGAATAGAAATTACAATAACCGACATCGGTCGTTGTAAAGTAGCGACTGATATTTTCCTGCCGACATTGCGCAATTTTTTTTACAAACGCTGGCCGATAATATTTTTTTACGGTAGAGGATGCTTTTTTATTCGGTGTTGCCGTAAAAATTTACAATGTACGTCGGCTAGGTTTTTTCGTTTGAGCTCAACCGAAGTTGTGGTTCGACCAACACCGGCATGTTTTCATTTTCTCGGCAACGGAAACATTAGCCCACTTCGGAAGGCAACTTGATTCACTGATACTGATCGAAAAAATAATAGCCGACGTCGACGAGGAAAGATCAAAGATAGAGGTTTAAAAAAGAAGCATCACCGGATGACGCCGATCAAACATTTCCTATTAGACATCATTCAAATATTATTCATGGATTGAATAGAAAATCTAATAGCCGACATCGGTCGGTATAAATCCCTGACTGATATTTTGAAGCCGACATTGCGCAATTTTTTTTACAAACTTTGGCCAATACTATTTTTTTACGGTAGAGGATGCTTTTTTGTTCGGTGTTGCCGTAAAAATTTACAATGTATGTCGGCTAGGTTTTTTCGTTCGAGCTCAACCGAAGTTGTGGTTCGACCGACACCGGGATGTTTTCAATTGCTCGGCAATTACAGTATTAGCCCACCTTGGAAAAAAAACTTGATTCACCGATACTGATCGAAAAAATGCTAACTGACGTGGATGAGGAAAGATCAACGATGGAGGTTTTAATAAGAAGCATCACCGGATGACGCCGATCGAACATTTCCTATTAGACATCATCCAAATATTATTCAGGGATTGAATAGAAAATACAATAGCCGACATCGGTCGTTGTAAAGTCGTGACTCATATTTTCCTCCCGACATTGAGCAATTGCTTTTTACAAACGCTGGCCGATAATATTTTTTTACGGTAGAGGATGCTTTTTTGTTCGGTGTTGCCGTAAAAATTTACAATGTACTTCAGCTAGGTTTTTTCGTTCGAGCTCTATCGAAGTTGTGGTTCGACCGACACCGGCATGTTTTCAACCGACATCGGTCGGTGTAAAGCCCCGACTGATATTTTTCAGTCGACATTGCGCAATTTTTTTTACAAACGCTGGACGATAATATTTTTGTACGGTAGAGGATGCTTTTTAGTTCGGTGTTGCCTTAAAAATTTACAATGTACGTCGCCTAGGTTATTTAGTTCGAGCTAAACCGAAGTTGCGGTTCGACCGACATTTGCATGTTTTCATTTGCTCAGCAACAAAAACATTAGCCCACATCGGAAGAAAACATGATTCGCCGATACTGATCGAAAAATTGCTAGCCGACGTCGACGAGGAAAGATCAACGATCGAGGTTTAAAAAAGAAGCATCACCGGATGTCACCGATCGAACATTTCCTATTAGACATCATCCAAATATTATTCAGGGATTGAATAGAAAATACAATAACCGACATCAGTTGTTGTACACTCTCGACTCAAATTTTCGTCCCGACATTGAGCAATTTTTTTGACAAACGCTGGCCGATAATATATTTTTACGGTAGAGGATTCTTTTTGGTTTGGTGTTGCCGTAAAAATTTACAATGTACATGGGCTAGGTTTTTTCATTCGAGCTCAACCGAAGTTGTGGTTCGACCGACACCGGCATGTTTTCAATTGCTCGGCAACGACATTCACCAATAATGATCGAAAAAAATGTTAACTGACGTGGATGAGGAAAGATCAACGATGGAGGTTTAAAAAAGAAGCATCACCGGATGACGCCGATCGAACATTTCCTATTAGACATCATCCAAATATTATTCAGGGATTGAATAGAAAATACAATAGCCGACATCGGTCGGTGTAAAGCCCTGACTGATATTTTTCAGCCGACATTGCACAATTTTTTTTACAAACGTTGGCCGATAATATTTTTTTAAGGTAGAGGATGTTTTTTTGTTCGGTGTTGCCGTAAAAATTTACAATCTACGTCGGCTAGGTTTTTTCGTTCCATCCCAACCGAAGTTGTGGTTCGACCGACACCGGCATGTTTTCAACCGACATCGGTAAGTGTATAGCCCCGACTGATATTTTTCAGCCGGCATTCCGCAATTTTTTTTACCAACGTTGGCCGATAATATTTTTTTAAGGTAGAGGATGTTTTTTTGTTCGGTGATGCCGTAAAAATTTACAATCTACGTCGGCTAGGTTTTTTCGTTCCACCTCAACCGAAGTTGTGTTTCGACCGACACCGGCATGTTTTCAACCGACACCGGTAAGTGTATAGCCCCGACTGATATTTTTCAGCCGACATTGCGCAATTTTTTTTACAAACGCTGGCCGATAATATTTTTTTACGGTAGAGGATGCTTTTTTGTTCGGTGTTGCCGTAAAAATTTACAATGTACGGTGGCTAGGTTTTTTCGTTCGAGCTCAACCAAAGTTGTGGTTCGACCGACACCGACATGTTTTCAACCGACATCAGTCGGTGTAAAGCCCCGACTGATATTTTTCAGCTGACATTGCGCAATTTTTTTTAGAAACACTGGCCGATAATATTTTTTTACGGTAGAGGATGCTTTTTTGCTCGGTGTTGGAAACATTAGCCCACCTCGGATGAAAACTTGATTCACCGATACTGATCGACAAAATGCTAGCCGAGGTCGACGAGGAAAGATCAAAGATCGAGGTTTAAAAAAGAAGCATTACCGGATGACGCCGATCGAACATTTCCTATTAGACATCATCCAAATATTATTCAGGGATTGAATAGAAAATACAATAGCCGACATCGGTCGGTGTAAAGCCCTTACTGATATTTTTCAGCCGACATTGTGCAATTTTTTTTACAAACGTTGGACGATAATATTTTTTTAAGGTAGAGGATGTTTTTTTGTTCGGTGTTGCCGTAAAAATTTACAATCTACGTCGGCTAGGTTTTTTCGTTTGAGCTCAACCGAAGTTGTGGTTCGACCGACAACGGCATGTTTTTCATTTGCTCGGCAACAAAAATATTAGCCCACCTCCGAAAAATACTTGACTCACCGATACTGATAAAAAAAATGCTAGAGGGACGATGAACGATCGAGGTTTAAAAAACAAGCATCACTGCATGACGCCGATCGAACATTTCCTATTAGACATCATCCAAATATTATTTAGGGATTGAATAGAAAATAAAATAACCGACATCGGTCGTTGTAAAGTCGCCACTCAAATTTTCCTCCCGACATTGAGCAGTTTTTTTGACAAACGCTGGCCAATAATATTTTTTTAAGGTAGAGGATGTTTTTTTGTTCGGTGTTGCCGTAAGAATTTACAATCTACGTCGGCTAGATTTTTTCGTTCGACCTCAACCGAAGCTGTGGTTCGACTGACAACGACATGTTTTCATTTGCTCGGCAACAAAAACATTAGCCCACCACGGAAAAAAACATGACTCACGGATACTGATCGAACAAAATGCTAGCCGACGTCGACGAGGAAAGATCAACGATGAAGGTTTAAAAAAGAAGCATCACCGGATGACGCCGACCGAACATTTCCTATTAGACATCATCCAAAAATTATTCAGGGATTGAATAGAAAATACAATAGCCGACATCGGTCGGTATAAAGCCCCGACTGATATTTTACAGCTGACATTGCACAATTTTTTTTACAAATGTTGGCCGATAATATTTTTTTAAGGTAGATGATGTTTTTTAGTTCGGTGTTGCCGTAAAAATTTACAATCTACGTCGGCTAGGTTTTTTCGTTTGACCTCAATAGAAGTTGTGGTTTGACCGACAACGGCATGTTTTCAATTTCTCAGCAACGACAGTATTAGCCCACCTTGGAAAAAAACTTGATTCACCGATACAGATCGAAAAAAATGCTAACTGACGTTGGATGAGGAAAGATCAACGATGGAGGTTTAAAAAAGAAGCATCACCGGATGACGCCGATCGAACATTTCCTATTAGACATCATCCAAATATTATTCAGGGATTGCATAGAAAATACAATAGCCGACATTGGTCGGTGTAAAGCCCCGACTGATATTTTTCAGTCGACATTGCGCAATTTCTTTTACAAACGTTGGCTGATAATATATTTTTAAGGTAGAAGATGTTTTTCTGTTCGGTGTTGCCGTAAGAATTTACAATCTACGTCGGCTAGATTTTTTCGTTCGACCTCAACCGAAGCTGTGGTTCGACCGACAACGACATGTTTTCATTTGCTCGGCAACAAAAACATTAGCCCACCACGGAAAAAAACATGACTCACCGATACTGATCGAACAAAATGCTAGTCGACGTCGACGAGGAAAGATCAACGATGAAGGTTTAAAAAAGAAGCATCACTGGATGACGCCGATCGAACATTTCCTATTAGACATCATCCAAATATTATTCAGGCATTGAATAGAAATTTCAATAACCGACATCGGTCGTTGTAAAGTCGCGACTGATATTTTCCTGCCGACATTGCGCAATTTGTTTTTACAATCGCTGGCCGATAATATTTTTTTACGGTAGAGGATGCTTTTTTGTTCGGTGTTGCCGTAAAAATTTACAATTTACGTCAGCTAGGTTTTTTCGTTCGAGCTCAACCGAAGTTATGGTTTGACTGACACCGGCATGTTTTCAACCGACATCGGTCGTTGTAAAGTCGCGACTGATATTTTTCAGCCAACATTGCGCAATTTTTTTTACAAACGCTGGCCGATAATATTTTTTTACGGTAGAGGATGCTTTTTAGTTCGGTGTTGCCGTAAAAATTTACAATGTACGTCGGTTAGGTTTTTTAGTTCGAGCTAAACCGAAGTTATGGTTCGACCGACAGCTGCATGTTTTCATTTGCTCAGCAACAAAAACATTAGCCACCTCGGTAAAAAACTTGATTCGCCGATACTGATCGAAAAAAATGCTAGCCGAGGTCGACGAGGAAAGATCAACGATTGAGGTTTTAAAAAGAAGCATCACCGGATGACGCCGATCGAACATTTCCTATTAGACATCATCCTAATATTATTCAGGGATTGAATAGAAATTACAATAACCGACATCGGTCGTTGTAAAGTCGCGACAGATATTTTCCTGCCGACATTGCGCAATTTTTTTAAACAAATGCTGGCCGATAATATTGTTTTACGGTAGAGGATGCTTTTTTGCTCGGTGTTGCCGTAAAAATTTACAATTTACGTCGGCTAGGTTTTTTCGTTCGAGCTCAACCGAAGTTATGGTTTGACCGACACCGGCATGTTTTCAACCGACATCGGTCAGTGTAAAGCCCCGACTGATATTTTTCAGCCAACATTGCGCAATTTTTTTTACAAACGCTGGCCGATAATATTTTTTTACGGTAGAGGATGCTTTTTAGTTCGGTGTTGCCGTAAAAATTTACAATGTACGTCGGTTAGGTTTTTTAGTTCGAGCTCAACCGAAGTTATGGTTCGACCGACAGCTGCATGTTTTCATTTGCTCAGCAACAAAAACATTAGCCACCTCGGTAAAAAACTTGATTCGCCGATACTGATCGAAAAAAATGCTAGCCGAGGTCGACGAGGAAAGATCAACGATTGAGGTTTTAAAAAGAAGCATCACCGGATGACGCCGATCGAACATTTCCTATTAGACATCATCCTAATATTATTCAGGGATTGAATAGAAATTACAATAACCGACATCGGTCGTTGTAAAGTCGCGACAGATATTTTCCTGCCGACATTGCGCAATTTTTTTTTACAAATGCTGGCCGATAATATTGTTTTACGGTAGAGGATGCTTTTTTGCTCGGTGTTGCCGTAAAAATTTACAATCTACGTCGGCTAGGTTTTTTCGTTCGACCTCAATCGAAGTTGTGGTTCCACCGACAACGGCATGTTTTCATTTGCTCGGCAACAAAAACATTAGCCCACATCGGAAGAAAACTTGATTCGCCGATACTGATCGAAAAAAATGCTAGCCGACGTCGACTGGGAAAGATCAACGATCGAGGTTTAAAAAAGAAGCATCACCGGATGACGCCGATCGAACATTTCCTATTATACATCATCCAAATATTATTCAGGGATTGAATAGAAAATACCATAACTGACGTCGGTCGTTGTGAAGTCGCGACTCATATTTTCCTCCCGACATTGAGCAATTTTTTTTACAAACGCTGGCCGATAATATTTTTTTACGGTAGACGATGCTTTTTTGTTCGATGTTGCCGTTAAAATTTACAATGTACGTCGGCTAGGTTTTTTCGTTCGAGCTCAACCGAAGTTGTGGTTTGACCGACACCGGCATGTTTTCTTCCGACATTGGTCGGTGAAAAGCCCCGACTGATATTTTTCAGCAGACATTGCGCAATTTTTTTTACAAACGCTGGCCGATAATATTTTTTTACGGTAGAGGATGCTTTTTAGTTCGGTGTTGCCGTTAAAATTTACAATCTACGTCGGCTAAGTTTTTTCGTTCGAGCTCAACCGAAGTTGTGGTTCGACCGACACCGGCATGTTTTCAATTGCTCTGCAACGACAGCATTAGCCCACCTTGGAAAAAAACTTGATTCACTGATAATGATCGAAAAAAATGCTAACTGACGTGGATGAGGAATGATCAACGATGGAGGTTTAAAAAAGAAGCATCACCGGATCTCGCCGATCGAACATTTCCTATTAGACATCATCCAAATATTATTCAGGGATTGAATAGAAAATACAATAGCCGACATCATTCTTTGTAAAGCCCCGACTGGTATTTTTCCTCCCGACATTGCGCAATATTTTTTACAAACGCTGGCCGATAATATTATTTTACGGTAGAGGATGCTTTTTTTTTCGGTGTTGCCGTAAAAATTTACAATGTACGTCGGCTAGGTTTTTTCGTTCGAGCTCAACCAAAGTTGTGGTTCGACCGACACCGGCATGTTTTCAACCGACATCGGTCGGTGTTAAGCCCCAACTGATATTTTCCTGCCGACATTGCGCAATTTTTTTTTACAAACGCTGGCCGATAATATTTTTTTACGGTAGAGGATGCTTTTTTGCTCGGTGTTGCCGTAAAAATTTACAATCTACGTCGGCTAGGTTTTTTCGTTCGACCTCAATCGAAGATGTGGTTCGACCGACACCAGCATGTTTTCATTTTCTTGGCAACGGAAACATTAGCCCATGATGAGAATCATGAAACTGGCCAAATACAGGCTAAAGGCCTAAGTGGAGAAGGACAAAGCCCCCGAGTGGAGAAGGATGAAGGCCCAAGTAGAGAAGGATGAAGGCCCAGAGGCAGAGACACCATCAAGACAATTAATTGTTGCTGAAGGCCCAAACTAATTTGAAGGCCCAAGTTAAATAAGTTTTTAGTTATAATTTATTTTTATTGTAATTTTGGCCCATACTGTTTAGAAGTCCCATGTCTATTTTTATCTTTTAGTTCAGCTACACTATAAGTATTGGTTTTTGTTTTGAAAAAAAAAACTTTTGGCATTTTGATCAAATTTGGTGAGAGTTTCTCTCCGGGTTCCTTGTTGAACCAAATATCAGACTTATCAAGGTAATCCTTGTGGCGTCTACCCTGACTTATCTTCCTTTATTGGAAGTGGCGTCTATCCTGACTTATCTTCCTTCACCGGAAGTGGCGTCTACCCTGACTTATCTTCCTTCACCGGAAGTGGCGTCATCCAAAACCTCCGTAGCCTGTATCAAGCGATCCACCCCGTTAGGTTCACATCATCTGATGATGCGAACTTGAGTAGGAGCGGATCGTTTGATACAGGCTACGGAGGTTTTGGATGACGCCACTTCCGGTGAAGGAAGATAAGTCAGGGTAGACGCCACTTCCGGTGAAGGAAGATAAGTCTGGGTAGACGCCACTTCCAATAAAGGAAGATAAGTCAGGGTAGACGCCACTTCCGGTGAAGGAAGATAAGTTAGGATAGACGCCACTTCCAATGAAGGAAGATAAGTCTGGGTAATTGGTTCAACAAGGAACCCGGAGAGAAACTCTCACCAAATTTTATCAAAATGCCAAAAGTTTTTTTTTCAAAACAAAAACCAATACTTATAGTGTAGCTGAACTAAAAGATAAAAATAGACATGGGCCTTCTAAACAGTTTGGGCCAAAATTACAATAAAAATAAATTATAACTAAAAACTTATTTAACTTGGGCCTTCAAATTAGTTTGGGCCTTTAGCAACAATTAATTGTCTTGATAGTGTCTCTGCCTCTGGGCCTTCATCCTTCTCCACTTAGGCCTTCGTCCTTCTCCACTTAGGCCTTTAGCCTGTATTTGGCCAGTTTCATGATTCTCATCATTCCCTCCTTCTTGGAAAACATTTGTCCTCAAATGTCCAAGATCATCACCGGGTTCAAGTACCACTTCCTTCCTTTTCTTGTGGGCTTGCTTGGCATAGCTTTCATTCTTCTTTGCAATTTGCACCTTCACTTGGTCATACAATTTTTTTACATACGCAACTTTGGTTTGTGCATCCTTATGCTGAGTCTCTTGGGGCTTGCTGTTGGAAGTTGGCTTGTTAGGCAATGAAGCTTCTGGAAGGAGATCAACTTGATGTTCTATGCCTCTTAAAGGTGGCAGTCCATGAGGAATCTCCTTAGGAAAGACATTTTTAAATTCCTGCAATAAGGGTTGAACACTAGGAGAAATAGAAATAGTAAACTCATTAGAATTATCAGTAGAAATTTTACTGTCTTTGCAATACTGTAGATTGAGTGGTTCATGAGCAGGTAACACTTTCCTCACTTCACTCGCCTCTGCAAAATAATTAAATTTTCTCTCATGTGTATCACTCTCTCTCTTATGTGTATCACTCTTTTCCTCGGGTGTATCACTCTTTTCCTCGGGTTTATCACTCTTCTTTTTCATATTCCTTTGTGGTGCCTCACTATTTTCTTTCTCTTGTTCTCTCTTTTCTCTCATTCTGATTTGGTCATCACACACTTCTCTAGGGGATAGAGGCTTTAGAGTAAATGATGAGGACATGACCAAGAGCAAGGGCAAGGATCCACTTGAAGGACTTGGAGGACCTATGACAAGGGCTAGAGCAAGGAATACCAAGGAAGCTCTTCAACAAGTGTTGTCCATACTATTTGAATACAAGCCCAAGTTTCAAGGAGAAAAGTCCAAGGTTGTGAGTTGTATCATGGCCCAAATGGAGGAGGACTAAATGACACCACTTTGTCTCAATTTTAGAGTGTTTAGTTTGTCTAAATAATGGCCCAATCCTTGTAAAGTTGGCTGACCAAAAATATGTTTTGGGTTAATCAACTAAAAGGGCTTTAGTTAGGTTTAGTTCAAGTTGTAATAAGGGCCCAATTGGCAACCTAGGCATCAGCCTTTTGGGAGACCAAATGGTGGCTGACTTGTTGGCTGTTGGGGGTGACTTTTGGTTGCCACAATTTCAGTTACACTCAGCCATTAAGTTTTTTTTAATTCCCTAGGTTAATGGCATTAAGTTATTTTAATTCTAGGTTAGTGGGTCATTACTAAAATCTGCTGTAAAGCTTCTATATAAGCTGAACCATTTTATCAATAAACACAAGTTGAGTTTTATTCAGAAAATTAGAGTTTATCTCTTTTATCTTAGTGAGAGTGATTCTCCTAAATTCTTGAGTGATTCAAGAACACCGTGGCTGTATCAAAGGACTTTCACAACCTTTGTGTGTTGCCCTCGCTGGAAAGAGTGATTTTTTCCTTCCTTTCATCTTCACCCTTGTTCTTTCAAACCACAATTCCAGAAAATCAACCTCTGCCCAGAATTATCTCGTGGCCATAACTCCCATTTTACGCACTCAAATTAAGTGATTCTTGAGCCTAAATTTAATTTCAAAACGAGAACTTTCACCTCATTTTGGAATCACCTCATTTGGAGCCCTGTAGCTTCAGTTATTGCCATTTCTATATTTCTGTCCAGCCACCACTTAACCTACGTTTTACCATCCCATTCATCCATTTTATGCCAAGAACCATCTTATTAAGACCCACGAAATTAACCACCTTATTTTCCATCCTTTCCTTAATCAATTTCCGCATTTTCCATCAAGGTTTAATCCTAGACGATCCTAAGTCAGTCTTGTGCCATGAGGATTCATATCAGTAAACGAGGAAGATTTGGCTATTCGTCTGTAGGGCTCTTCTTTGTTACGGTTCAACAAACGTCGCATTTGTGTAGTCCACGCGTCCAGAAATAAGCGCTGAGATTCGTCCAGTTGATGATATACACCACCATTGTCACTAGCTCTTGCCATGATTAAGGAACAAAGAATTTGCAGTAAATTAAAAAAAAATTCAGGACCTCACCACACTCTACTCACGTGTTTCTCTCTTTGATGGTAGTTCACTCGTGTTTGATGCTCTCAATATAGGCTTTTGTGTGATGTTTTCACTCTTGCCTTTTACCACTCACTCCCTCTTAAGTTCCTGGATGGACCGAATTAGACACACAAGGTAATATAAAATAAAAGGAAAGACAATATAATTATCAGAGTAACAGATTTGATTTGGGATAATAGATTAGATTTGGATAGCAGATTGGATTTGATTTGGATAACAGATTAGATTTGGATAACAAATCTGATTTGGATAAAAATTTTTTGATTTGATTTGATTTGGATAATAGATCAGATTTGGATAACAAATTAGATTTAATTTGTATAACAAATATGATAACAAATAAGATAACTGATAAGATAACAGATATGACAAGTAAACTTCAAATGCTCATAACTTTTGCTACGATTGTCTGTTTGAGGCCCACTATATATCAAAACGCTCAGAATTCAGAGGAGAATCTAGAAAAGGGGATTTGTTCCACGATTTTCTTTCCAAAAAAACACCTCTAAATGCCTCAATTTCGTGTTCAAAGATCAAGCACACACTTTTTTTTTTCTTCAAAATTTTGGCATCTTTTTTTTTTTACACAAAGTGTGAAAGACACAAGAAACAAGAACAAGAACGTGACAAGAACAAGAACAAGAACAAGAACGAAACAAGATGTAAACAAGAACGCAAATAACAGAACACAAGACGCAAACAAGAACGAAACAAGATGTAAACAAGAACGCAAATAACAGAACACAAGACGCAAACAAGAACGAAACAAGATGTAAACAAAAATGCAAATAACAGAACACAAGACGCTAACAAGAACGAAACAAGACGTAAACAAAAACGCAAATAACAGAACAAGGACAAAACACGAACCTGGACAAATTACAAAGAAAATAATAGGATAGGATAGAACCTGTATCAAGAGCCAAAGCTCTGATACCAGATGATGTGAACCTGAGTAGGAGCGGATCGTTTGATACAGGCTACGGAGGTTTTGGATGACGCCACTTCCGGTGAAGGAAGATAAGTCAGGGTAGACGCCACTTCCGGTGAAGGAAGATAAGTCTGGGTAGACGCCACTTCCAATAAAGGAAGATAAGTCAGGTTAGACGCCAGTTCCGGTGAAGGAAGATGATAGACACCACTTCCAATGAAGGAAGATAAGTCAGGGTAATTGGTTCAACAAGGAACCCGGAGAGAAACTATCACCAAATTTTATCAAAATGCCAAAAGTTTTTTTTTTTCAAAACAAAAACCAATACTTATAGTGTAGCTGAACTAAAAGATACAAATAGACTTGGGCCTTCTAAACAGTTTGGGCCAAAATTACAATAAAAATAAATTATAACTAAAAACTTATTTAACTTGGGCCTTCAAATTAGTTTGGGCCTTCAGCAACAATTAATTGTCTTGATAGTGTCTCTGCCTCTGGGCCTTCATCCTTCTCTACTTGGGCCTTCATCCTTCTCCACTCGGGGGCTTTGTCCTTCTCCACTTAGGCCTTTAGCCTCTATTTGGCCAGTTTCATGATTCTCATCAGCCCACCTCGGAAGAAAGCTTGATTCACCGATACTGATCGAAAAAATGCTAGCCGACGTCGACGAGGAAAGATCAAAGATCGAGGTTTAAAAAAGAAGCATCACCGGATGACGCCGATCGAACATTTCCTATTAGACATCATCCAAATATTATTCAGGGATTGAATTGAAAATACAATAACCGACATCGGTCGTTGTAAAGTGGCGACTCAAATTTTCCTCCCGACATTGAAATTTTTTTTTGACAAACGCTGGCCGATAATATATTTTTACGGTAGAGGATGCTTTTTGGTTCGGTGTTGCTGATATGAACCCACATGGCACAAGGGCTGACTTAGGATCGTCTAGGATTAAACCTTGATGGAAAATGCGGAAATTGATTAAGGAAAGGATGGAAAATAAGGTGGCTAATTTCGTGGGTCTTAATAAGGTGGTTCTTGGCATAAAATGGATGAAAGGGATGGTAAAACGTAGGTTAAGTGGTGGCTGGACAGAAATATAGAAATGGCAATAACTGAAGCTACATGGCTCCAAATGAGGTGATTCCAAAAGGAGGGGAACGGTCTCGTTTTGAAATTCAATTTAGGCTCAAGAATCACTTAATTTGAGTGCGTAAAATGGGAGTTATGGCCACGAGATAATTCTGGGCAGAGGTGGATTTTCTGGAATTGTGGTTTGAAAGAACAAGGGTGATGATGAAAGGAAGGAAAGAATCACTCTTTCCAGCGAGGGCAACACACAAAGGTTGTGAAAGTCCTTTGATACAGCCAAGGTGTTCTTGAATCACTCAAGAATTTAGGAGAATCACTCTCACTAAGATAAAAGAGATAAACTCTAATTTTCTGAATAAAACTCAACTTGTGTTTATTGATAAAATGGTTCAGCTTATATAGAAGCTTTACAGCAGATTTTAGTAATGACCCACTAACCTAGAATTAAAATAACTTAATGCCATTAACCTAGGGAATTAAAAAAAACTTAATGGCTGAGTGTAACTGAAATTGTGGCAACCAAAAGTCACCCCCAACAGCCAACAAGTCAGCCACCATTTGGTCTCCCAAAAGGCTGATGCCTAGGTTGCCAATTGGGCCCTTATTACAACTTGAACTAAACCTAACTAAAGCCCTTTTAGTTGATTAACCCAAAACATATTTTTGGTCAGCCAACTTTACAAGGATTGGGCCATTATTTAGACAAACTAAACACTCTAAAATTGAGACAAAGTGGTGTCATTTAGTCCTCCTCCATTTGGGCCATGATACAACTCACAACCTTGGACTTTTCTCCTTGAAACTTGGGCTTGTATTCAAATAGTATGGACAGCACTTGTTGAAGAGCTTCCTTTGCTTTCCTTGCTCTAGCCCTTGTCATAGGTCCTCCAAGTCCTTCAAATGGATCCTTGCCCTTGCTCTTGAACCTGTCCTCATCAGTTGCCGTAAAAATTTACAATGTACATCGGCTAGGTTTTTTCGTTCGAGCTCAACCGAAGTTGTGGTTCGACCGACACCGGCATGTTTTCAATTGCTCGGCAACGATAGCATTAGCCCACCTTGGAAAAAAACTTGATTCACCGTTAATGATCGAAAAAAATGTTAACTGACGTGGATGAGGAAAGATCAACGATGGAGGTTTAAAAAAGAAGCATCACCGGATGTCGCCGATCGAACATGTCCTATTAGACATCATCCAAATATTATTCAGGGATTGAATAGAAAATACAATAGCCAACATAGGTCTTTGTAAAGCCTCGACTGATATTTTTCCTCCCGACATTGCACAATATTTTTTACAAACGCAGGCCGATAATATTATTTTACGGTAGAGGATGCTTTTTTGTTCGGTGTTGCCGTAAAAATTTACAATGTACGCCGGCTAGGTTTTTTCGTTCGAACTCAACCAAAGTTTATGTTTGACCGACACCGGCATGTTTTCAACCGACATCGGTCGGTGTAAAGCCCCAACTGATACTTTCCTGCCGACATTGCGCAATTTTTTTTTACAAACGCTGGCCGATAATATTTTGTTACGGTAGACGATGCTTTTTTGCTCGGTGTTGCCGTAAAAATTTACAATGTACGTCGGCTAGGTTTTTTCGTTCGAGCTCAACCGAAGTTGTGGTTCGACCGACACCAGCTTGTTTTCATTTGCTCGGCAACAAAAACATTAGCCCACATCGGAAGAAAACTTGATTCGCCGATACTGATCGAAAAAAATGCTAGCCGACGTCGACTAGGAAACATCAACGATCGAGGTTTAAAAAAGAAGCATCACCGGATGACGCCGATCGAACATTTCCTATTATATATCATCCAAATATTATTCAGGGATTGAATAGAAAATACAATAACCGACGTCGGTCGTTGTAAAGTCGCGACTCATATTTTCCTCCCGACATTGAGCAATTTTTTTTACAAACCCTGGCCGATAATATTTTTTTACGGTAGAGGATGCTTTTTTATTCGGTGTTGCCGTAAAAATTTACAATGTACGTCGGCTAGGTTTTTTCGTTCGAGCTCAACCGAAGTTGTGGTTCGACCGACACCGGCATGTTTTCAATTGCTCGGCAACGATAGCATTAGCCCACTGATGTGAACCTTACGGGGCGGATCGTTTGATACAGGTTACGAAGATTTGGATGACGCCACTTCCGGTGAAGGAAGATAAGTCATGATAGACGCCACTTCCGGTGAAGGAAGATAAGTCAGGGTAGACGCCACTTCCGATGAAGGAAGATAAGTCTGGGTAGACGCCACAAGGATTACCTTGATAAGTCTGATATTGGTTCAACAAGGAACCCAGAGAGAAACTCTCACCCAATTTTATCAAAATGCCAAAAGTTTTTTTTATTCAAAACAAAAACCAATACTTATAGTGTATCTGAACAAAAAGATAAAAATAGACATGGGCCTTCTAAACAGGTTGGGCCAAAATTACAATAAATAAAAATTATAACTAAAAAACATATTTAACTTGGGCCTTGAAATTAGTTTGGGCCTTCAACAACAATTAATTGTCTTGATAGTGTCTTTGCCTGTGGGCCTTCATCCTTCTCCACTTAGGCCTTCATCCTTCTCCACTTGGGCCTTCATCCTTCTCCACTCGGGGGCTTTGTCCTTCTCCACTTAGGCCTTCGTCCTTCTCCACTTGGGCCTTTAGCCTGTATTTGGCGAGTTTCATGATTCTCATCATTCCCTCCTTCTTGGAAAACATTTGTCCTCAAATGTCCAGGATCATCATCGGGTTCAAGTACCACTTCCTTCTTTTTCTTGTTGGCTTGCTTGGCATAGCTTTCATTCTTCTTTGCAATTTGCACCTTCACTTGGTCATACAATCTTTTCTCATACTCAACTTTGACCTGTGCATCCTTATGCTGAGTCTCTTGGGGCTTGCTGTTGTAAGTTGGCTTGTTAGGCAATGAAGCTTCTAGAAGGAGATCAACTTGATGTTCTATGCTTCTTGAAGGTGGCAGTCCATGAGGAATCTCCTTGCGAAAGACATCTTTAAATTCCTGCAATAAGGGTTGAACACTAGGAGAAACATAAATAGTTAACTGATTAGAATTATCACTCTCTCTCTCTTGTGTATCACTCTTTTCCTCGGGTGTATCACTCTTCTTTTTCATATTCCTTTGTGGTGCCTCACTATTTTCTTTCTCTTGTTCTCTCTTTTCTCTCATTCTGATTTGGTCATCACATACTTTTCTAGGGGATAGAGGTTTAAGAGTAAACGAGGAAGATTTGGCTATTCGTCTGTAGGGCTCTTCTTTGTTACGGTTCAACAAACGTTGCATTTGTGTAGTCCACGCGTCCAGAAATAAGCGCTGAGATTCGTCCAATTGATGATATACACCAGCATTGTCACCAGCTCTTGCCATGATTAAGGAACAAAGAATTTTGCAGTAAATTAAAAAAAATAAAATTCAGGACCTCACCACACTCTACTCACGTGTTTCTCTCTTTGATGGTAGTTCACTCGTGTTTGATGCTTTCAATATAGGCTTTTGTGTGATGTTTTCACTCTTTCCTTTTACCACTCACTCCCTCTTAAGTTCCTGGATGGATTGAATTAGACACACAAGGTAATATAAAATAAAAGGAAAGCCAATATAATTACCAGAGTAACAGATTTGATTTGGGATAACAACTTGGACTTGATTTGGATAGAAGATTGGATTTGATTTGGATAACAGATTAGATTTGGATAACAAATCTGATTTGGATAATAGATCAGATTCGGATAACAAATTAGATTTAATTTGGATAACAGATAACAAATAAGATAACAGATAGGATAACAGATAAGATAACAGATATGACAAGTAAACTTCAAATGCTCATAACTTTTGCTACGGCTGCCTGTTTGAGGCCCACTATATATCAAAACGCTCAGAATTCAGAGGAGAATCTAGATAAGGGGATTTGTTCCACGATTTTCTTTCCAAAAAAACACCTCTAAATGCCTCAATTTCGTGTTCAAATATCAAACACCCATTTTTTTTTTCAAAATTTCTGCAACTTTTTTTTTGACACAAAGTGTGAAAGACACAAGAAACAAGAACAAGAACAAGAACACAAATAACAGAACACAAGACGCAAACAAGAACGAAACAAGATGTAAACAAAAACACAAATAACAGAACAAGGACAAAACACGAACCTAGACAAATTACAAAGAAAAAAAATAATAGGATAGGATAGAACTTGTATCAAGAGCCGAAGCTCTGATACCAAATGATGTGAACCTGAGTAGGAGCGGATCGTTTGATACAGGCTACGAAGGTTTGGATGACGCCACTTCCGGTGAAGGAAGATAAGTTAGGGTAGACGCCACTTCCGGTGAAGGAAGATAAGTCAGGGTAGACGCCACTTCCAATGAAGGAAGATAAGTCTAGGTAGACGCCACTTCCAGATGAAGGAAGATAAGTCTGGGTAGACGCCACAAGGATTACCTTGATAAGTCTGATATTGGTTCAACAAGGAACCCAGAGAGAAACTCTCACCCAATTTTATCAAAATGCCAAAAGTTTTTTTTATTCAAAACAAAAACCAATACTTATAGTGTATCTGAACAAAAAGATAAAAATAGACATGGGCCTTCTAAACAGGTTGGGCCAAAATTACAATAAATAAAAATTATAACTAAAAAACATATTTAACTTGGGCCTTCAAATTAGTTTGGGTCTTCAACAACAATTAATTGTCTTGATAGTGTCTCTGCCTGTGGGCCTTCATCCTTCTCCACTTAGGCCTTCATCCTTCTCCACTTGGGCCTTCATCCTTCTCCACTCGGGGGCTTTGTCCTTCTCCACTTAGGCCTTCGTCCTTCTCCACTTGGGCCTTTAGCCTGTATTTGGCGAGTTTCATGATTCTCATCACCCACCTTGGAAAAAAACTTGATTCACCGATACTGATCGAAAAAAGTGCTAACTGACGTGGATGAGGAAAGATCAACGATGAAGGTTTAAAAATGAAGCATCACCGGATGACGTCGATCGAACATTTCCTATTAGACATCATCCAAATATTATTCAGGGATTGAATAGAAAATACAATAGCCGACATCGTTCTTTGTAAAGCCCCGACTGATATTTTTCCTCCTGACATTGCGCAATATTTTTTACAAACGCTGGCCGATAATATTATTTTACGGTAGAGGATGCTTTTTTGTTCGGTGTTGCCGTAAAAATTTACAATGTACGTCTGCTAGGTTTTTTCGTTCGAGCTACACCAAAGTTGTGGTTCGACCGACACCGGCATGTTTTCAACCGACATCGGTCGGTTTTAAGCCCCAACTGATATTTTCCTGCCGACATTGCGCAATTTTTTTTTACAAACGCTGGCCGATAATATTTTGTTACGGTAGAGGATGCTTTTTTGCTCGGTGTTGCCGTAAAAATTTACAATGTACGTCGGCTAGGTTTTTTCGTTCGAGCTCAACCGAAGTTGTGGTTCGACCGACACCAGCTTGTTTTCATTTGCTCGGCAACAAAAACATTAGCCCACATCGGAAGAAAACTTGATTCGCCGATACTGATCTAAAAAAATGCTAGCCGACGTCGACTAGGAAAGATCAACGATCGAGGTTTAAAAAAGAAGCATCACCGGATGACGCCGATCGAACATTTCCTATTATATATCATCCAAATATTATTCAGGGATTGAATAGAAAATACAATAACCGACGTCGATCGTTGTAAAGTCGCGACTCATATTTTCCTCCCAACTTTGAGCAATTTTTTTTACAAACCCTGGCCGATAATATTTTTTTACGGTAGAGGATGCTTTTTTATTCGGTGTTGCCGTAAAAAATTTCAATGTACGTCGGCTAGGTTTTTTCGTTCGAGCTCAACCGAAGTTGTGGTTCGACCGACACCGGCATGTTTTCAATTGCTCGGCAACGATAGCATTAGCCCACCTTGGAAAAAAACTTGATTCACCGATACTGATCGAAAAAGTGCTAACTGACGTGGATGAGGAAAGATCAACGATGAAGGTTTAAAAAAGAAGCATCACTGGATGACGTCAATCAAACATTTCCTATTAGACATCATCCAAATATTATTCAGGGATTGAATAGAAAATACAATAGCCGACATCGTTCTTTGTAAAGCCCCGACTGATATTTTCCCTCCCGACATTGCGCAATATTTTTAACAAACGCTGGCCGATAATATTATTTTACGGTAGAGGATGCTTTTTTGTTCGGTGTTGCCGTAAAAATTTACAATGTACGTTGGCTAGGTTTTTTCGTTCGAGCGACACCAAAGTTGTGGTTCGACCGACACCGGCATGTTTTCAACCGACATCGGTCGGTGTTAAGCCCCAACTGATATTTTCCTGCCGACATTGCGCAATTTTTTTTTACAAACGCTGGCCGATAATATTTTGTTACGGCAGAGGATGCTTTTTTGCTCGGTGTTGCCGTAAAAATTTACAATGTACGTCGGCTAGGTTTTTTCGTTCGAGCTCAACCAAAGTTGTGGTTCGACCGACAATGACATGTTTTCATTTGCTCGGCAACAAAAATATTAGCCCAGCTCGGAAAAATACTTGACTCACCGATACTGATAAAAAAAATGCTAGCCGACGTCGCCGAGGGACGATCAACGATCGAGGTTGAAAAAAGAAGCATCACCGCATGACGCCGATCGAACATTTCCTATTAGACATCATCCAAATATTATTCAGGGATTGAATTGAAAATACAATAACCGACATCGGTCGTTGTAAAGTCGCGACTCAAATTTTCCTCCCGACATTGAAAAATGTTTTTGACAAACGCTGGCCGATAATATATTTTTACGGTAGAGGATGCTTTTTGGTTCGGTGTTGCCGTAAAAATTTACAATGTACATCGGCTAGGTTTTTTCGTTCGAGCTCAACCGAAGTTGTGGTTCGACCGACACCGGCATGTTTTCAATTGTTCGGCAACGATAGCATTAGCCCACCTTGGAAAAAAACTTGATTCACCGTTAATGATCGAAAAAAATGCTAACTGACGTGGATGAGGAAAGATCAACGATGGAGGTTTAAAAAAGAAGCATCACCGGATGTCGCCGATCGAACATGTCCTATTAGACATCATCCAAATATTATTCAGGGATTGAATAGAAAATACAATAGCCAACATCGGTCTTTGTAAAGCCCCGACTGATATTTTTCCTCCCGACATTGCACAATATTTTTTACAAACGCTGGCCGATAATATTATTTTACGGTTGAGGATGCTTTTTTGTTCGGTGTTGCCGTAAAAATTTACAATGTACGTCGGCTAGGTTTTTTCGTTCTAGCTCAACCAAAGTTTATGTTCGACCGACACCGGCATGTTTTCAACCGACATCGGTCAGTGTATAGCCCCGACTGATATTTTTCAGCCGACATTGCGCAATTTTTTTTACAAACGCAGGCCGATAATATTTTTTTAAGGTAGAGGATGTTTTTCTGTTCGGTGTTGCCGTAAAAATTTACAATCTACGTCGGCTAGGTTTTTTCGTTCGAGCTCAACTGAAGTTGTGGTTAGACCGACACCAGCATGTTTTCATTTTCTCGGGAACGGAAACATTAGCCCACCTCGGAAGAAAACTTGATTCACCGATACTGATCGAAAAAATTCTAGCCGACGTCGACGAGGAAAGATCAAAGATCGAGGTTTAAAAAAGAAGCATCACCGGATGACGCTGATCGAACATTTCCTATTAGACTTCATCCAAATATTATTCAGGGATTGAATAGAATATACAATAACCGACATCGGTCGTTGTAAAGTCGGGACTCATATTTTCCTCCCGACATTGAGCAATTGTTTTTTACAAACGCAGGCCGATAATATTTTTTTACGTTAGGGGATGCTTTTTTGTTCGGTGTTGCTGATGTGAATCTTACGGGGCGGATCGTTTGATACAGGCTACGAAGGTTTGGATGACGCCACTTCCGGTGAAGGAAGATAAGTCAGGGTAGACGCCACTTCCGGTGAAGGAAGATAAGTCTGGGTAGACGCCACTTCCAGTGAAGGAAGATAAGTCAGGGTAGACGCCACAAGGATTACCTTGATAAGTCTGATAATTGGTTCAACAAGGAACCCGGAGAGAAACTCTCACCAAATTTGATCAAAATGCCAAAAGTTTTTTTTATTGAAAATAAAAACCAATACTTATAGTGTATCTGAACAAAAAGATAAAAATAGACATGGGCCTTCTAAATAGGTTGGGCCAAAACTACAATAAATAAAAATTATAACTAAAAACATATTTAACTTGGGCCTTCAAATTAGTTTGGGCCTTCAGCAACATTAATTGTCTTGATAGTGCCTCTGCCTCTGGGCCTTCATCTTTCTCCACTTGGGCCTTCATCCTTCTCCACTCGGGGGCTTTGTCCTTCTCCACTTAGGCCTTCGTCCTTCTCCACTTGGGCCTTTAGCCTGTATTTGGCCAGTTTCATGATTCTCATCATAAATAGACATGGGCCTTCTTAATAGGTTGGGCCAAAACTACAATAAATAAAAATTATAACTAAAAACATATTTAACTTGGGCCTTCAAATTAGTTTGGGCCTTCAGCAACATTAATTTTCTTGATAGTGCCTCTGCCTCTGGGCCTTCATCTTTCTCCACTTGGGCCTTCATCCTTCTCCACTCGGGGGCTTTGTCCTTCTCCACTTAGGCCTTCGTCCTTCTCCACTTGGGCCTTTAGCCTGTATTTGGCCAGTTTCATGATTCTCATCATAAATAGACATGGGCCTTCTTAATAGGTTGGGCCAAAACTACAATAAATAAAAATTATAACTAAAAACATATTTAACTTGGGCCTTCAAATTAGTTTGGGCCTTCAGCAACATTAATTGTCTTGATAGTGCCTCTGCCTCTGGGCCTTCATCTTTTTCCACTTGGGCCTTCATCCTTCTCCACTCGGGGGCTTTGTCCTTCTCCACTTAGGCCTTCGTCCTTCTCCACTTGGGCCTTTAGCCTGTATTTGGCCAGTTTCATGATTCTCATCATTCCCTCCTTCTTGGAAAACATTTGTCCTCAAATGTTCAGGATCATCACCGTGTTCAAGTACCACTTCCTTTCTTTCCTTGTGGGCTTGCTTGACATAGCTTTCGTTCTTCTTTGCAATTTGCACCTTTACTTGGTCATACAATGTTTTCACATACTCAACTTTGGCATGTGCATCCTTACGTTGAGTGTCTTGGGGATTGCTTTTGTAAGTTGGCCTGTTAGGCAATGAAGCTCCGGGGAGGAGATCAACTTGATGTTCTATGCCTCTTGAAGGTGGTAGTCCATGAGGAATCTCCTTAGGAAAGACATTTTTAAATTCCTGCAATAATGGTTGAACACTAGGAGAAATAGAAATAGTAAACTCATTAGAATTATCAGTAGAAATTTTACTGTCTTTGCAATACTGTAGATTGAGTGGTTCATGAGCAGGTAACACTTTCGTCACTTCACTCGCCTCTGCAAAATAATTAAATTTTCTCTCATGTGTATCACTCTTTTCCTCGGGTGTATCACTCTTCTTTTTCATATTCCTTTGTAGTGCCTCACTATTTTCTTTCTCTTGTTCTCTCTTTTCTTCCATTCTGATTTGGTCATCACACACTTCTCTAGGGGATAGAGGTTTAAGAGTAAATGAGGAAGATTTGGCTATTTGTCTGTAGGGCTTTTCTTTGTTACGGTTCAACAAACGTTGCATTTGTGTAGTCCACGCGTCCAGAAATAAGCGTTGAGATTCGTCCAGTTGATGATATACACCACCATTGTCACCAGCTCTTGCCATGATTAAGGAACAAAGAATTTTGCAGTAACTTAAAAAAAAATTCAGGACCTCACCACACTCTACTCACGTGTTTCTCTGTTTGATGGTAGTTCACTCGTGTTTGATGCTCTCAATATAGGCTTTTGTGTGATGTTTTCACTCTTGCCTTTTACCACTCACTCCCTCTTAAGTTCCTGGATGGATCGAATTAGACACACAAGGTAATATAAAATAAAAGGAAAGACAATATAATTATCAGAGTAACAGATTTGATTTGGGATAACAACTTGGACTTGATTTGGATAGCAGATTGGATTTGATTTGGATAACAGATTAGATTTGGATAACAAATCTGATTTGGATAAAAAAATTGATTTGATTTGATTTGGATAATAGATCAGATTTGGATAACAAATTAGATTTAATTTGGATAACAGATATGATAACAAATAAGATAACAGATAGGATAACAGATATGACAAGTAAACTTCAAATGCTCATAACTTTTGCTACGGTTGTCCGTTTGAGGCCCACTATATATCAAAACGCTCAGAATTCAGAGGAGAATCTAGATCAGGGGATTTTGGTACACGATTTTCTGCCAAAAAAAAAAGCCTCTAACTGCCTCAATTTCGTGTTGAAAGATCAAACACCCACTTTCTCTTTTTTCTCTTCTTTTCTTCTCTTTTTTTTTCTTCAAAATTTCTGCAACTTTTTTTTTACTTGAAACAGAACCCAAACAATTTTTTTTTATGACACAAAGTCTGAAAGACACTAGAAACAAGAACAACAACAAGAACACAAACGTGACAAGAACAAGAACGAAACAAAGACACAAACAAGAACGCAACAAGACGCAAACAAGAAAACAAATAACAGAACAAGGACAAAACACGAACCTGGACAAATTACAAAGAAAAATAATAGGATAAGATAGAACCTGTATCAAGAGCCGAAGCTCTGATACCAGATGATGTGAACCTGAGTAGGAGCGGATCGTTTGATACAGGCTACGAAGGTTTGGATGACGCCACTTCCAGTGAAGGAAGATAAGTCAGGGTAGACGCCACTTCCAATGAAGGAAGATAAGTCTGGACAGACGCCACTTCCGGTGAAGGAAGATAAGTCTGGGTAGACACCACTTCCAATGAAGGAAGATAAGTCAGGGTAGACGCCACAAGGATTACCTTGATAAGTCTGATAATTGGTTCAACAAGGAACCCGGAGAGAAACTCTCACCAAATTTGATCAAAATGCCAAAAGTTTTTTTTATTGAAAATAAAAACCAATACTTATAGTGTATCTGAACAAAAAGATAAAAATAGACATGGGCCTTCTAAATAGGTTGGGCCAAAACTACAATAAATAAAAATTATAACTAAAAACATATTTAACTTGGGCCTTCAAATTAGTTTGGGCCTTCAGCAACATTAATTGTCTTGATAGTGCCTCTGCCTCTGGGCCTTCATCTTTCTCCACTTGGGCCTTCATCCTTCTCCACTCGGGGGCTTTGTCCTTCTCCACTTAGGCCTTCGTCCTTCTCCACTTGGGCCTTTAGCCTGTATTTGGCCAGTTTCATGATTCTCATCAGTTGCCGTAAAAATTTACAATCTACGTCGGCTAGGTTTTTTCGTTCGACCTCAATCGATGTTGTGGTTCGACTGAAAGCGGCATGTTTTAATTTAATCAGCAACAAAAACATTAGCCCACCTCGGAAGAAAACTTGATTCGCCGATACTGATCGAAAAAAATGCTAGCCGACGTCGACGAGGAAAGATCAACGATCGAGGTTTAAAGAAGAAGCATCACCGGATGACCCCGATTGAACATTTCCTATTAGACATCATCCAAAGATTATTCAGGAATTGAACAGAAAATACAATAACCGACATAGGTCGATGTAAAGCCCCGACTGATATTTTTCAGCCGACTTTGAGCAAGTTTTTTGACAAACGCTGGCCGATAATATATTTTTAGGGTAGATGATGCTTTTTGGTTCGGTGTTGCCGTAAAAATTTACAATGTACGTCGGCTAGGTTTTTTCGTTCGAGCTCAACCGAAGTTGTGGTTCGACCGACCCCGGCATGTTTTCAATTGCTCGGCAACGACAGCATTAGCCCAGCTTGGAAAAAAACTTGATTCACCGATAATGATAAAAAAAAATGCTAACTGACGTGGATGAGGAAAGATCAACGATGGAGGTTTAAAAAAGAGGCATCACCGGATGACGCCGATTGAACATTTCCTATTAGACATCATCCAAATATTATTCAGGGATTGAATAGAAAATACAATAGCCGACTGATATTTTTCAGCCGACATTGCGCAATTTTTTTAACAAACGTTGGCCGATAATATTTTTTTAAGGTAGAGGATGCTTTTTTGTTCGGTGTTGCCGTAAAAATTTACAATCTACGTTGGCTAGGTTTTTTCGTTCGACCTCAATCGAAGTTGTGGTTCGACTGAAAGCGGCATGTTTTAATTTAATCGGCAACAAAAACATTAGCCCACCTCGGAAGAAAACTTGATTCGCCGATACTGATCGAAAAAAATGCTAGCCGACGTCGACGAGGAAAGATCAACGATCGAGGTTTAAAGAAGAAGCATCACCGGATGACGCCGATCGAACATTTCCTATTAGACATCATCCAAATATTATTCAGGGATTGAATATAAAATACAATAACCGACATCGGTTGTTGTAAAGTCGCGACTCATATTTTCCTGCCGACATTGCGCAATTTTTTTGACAAACGCTGGCCGATAATATTTTTTTACGGTAGAGGATGCTGTTTTGGTTGGTGTTGCCGTAAAAATTTACAATCTACGTCGGCTAGGTTTTTTCGTTCGAGCTCAATCGAAGTTGTGGTTTGACCGACACCGACATGTTTTCAACCGACATCGGTCGGTGTAAAGCCCCGACTGATATTTCTCAGCAGACATTGCGCAATTTTTTTTACAAACGCTGACCGATAATATTTTTCTACGGTAGGGGATGTTTTTTAGTTCGGTGTTGCCGTAAAAATTTACAATGTACGTCGGCTAGGTTTTTTCGTTCGAGCTCAACTGAAGTTGTGGTTAGACCGACACCAGCATGTTTTCATTTTCTCGGGAACGGAAACATTAGCCCACCTCGGAAGAAAACTTGATTCACCGATACTGATCGAAAAAATTCTAGCCGACGTCGACGAGGAAAGATCAAAGATCGAGGTTTAAAAAAGAAGCATCACCGGGTGACGCCGATCGAACATTTCCTATTAGACATCATCAAAATATTATTCAGGGATTGAATAGAAAATACAATAACCGACATCGGTCGTCGTAAAGTCGCGACTCATATTTTCCTGCCGACATTGCGCAATTTTCTTTACAAACGCTGGCCGATAATATTTTTTTACGGTAGAGGATGCTGTTTTGGTTGGTGTTGCCGTAAAAATTTACAATCTACGTCGGCTAGGTTTTTTCGTTCGAGCTCAACTGAAGTTGTGGTTTGACCGACACCGGCATGTTTTCAACCGACATCGGTCAGTGTAAAGCCCCGACTGATATATTTCAGCCAACATTGCGCAATTTTTTTTTCAAATGCTGGCCGATAATACTTTTTTACGGTAGAGGATGCTTTTTTGTTCGGTGTTGCCGTCAAAATTTACAATGTACGTCGGCTAGGTATTTTCGTTCGAGCTGAACCGAAGTTGTGGTTTGACCGACACCGGCATGTTTTCAACCGACATCGGTTGGTGTAAAGCCCCGATTGATAGTTTTCAGCTGACATTGCGCAATTTTTTTTACAAACACTGGCCGATAATATTTTTTTACGGTAGAGGATGCTTTTTTGCTCGGTGTTGCCTTAAAAATTTACAATGTACGTCAGCTAGGTTTTTTCGTTCGAGCTCAACCTGATGTGAACCTGAGTAGGAGCGAATCGCTTGATACAGGCTACGGAGGTTTTGGATGACGCCACTTCCGGTGAAGGAAGATAAGTCAGGGTAGACGCCACTTCCGGTGAAGGAAGATAAGTCTGGGTAGACGCCACTTCCAGTGAAGGAAGATAAGTCAGGGTAGACGCCACAAGGATTACCTTGATAAGTCTGATAGTTGGTTCAACAAAAAACCTAGAGAGAAACTCTCACCCAATTTTATCAAAATGCCAAAAGTTTTTTTATTCAAAAGAAAAACCAATACTTATAGTGTATCTGAACTAAAAGTTAAAAAATAGACATGGTCCTTCTAAATAGTTTGGGCCAAAATTACAATAAATAAAAATTATAACTAAAAAACATATTTAACTTGGGCCTTCAAATTAATCTGGGCCTTCAACAACAATTAATAGTCTTGATAGTGTCTCTGCCTCTGGGCCTTCATCCTTCTCCACTCTAGAGCTTTATCCTTCTCCACTTGGGCCTTCGCCCTTCTCCACTTGGGCCTTTAGCCTGTATTTGGCCAATTTCAGGATTCTCATCACAACCGAAGTTGTGGTTCGACCGACACCAGCATGTTTTCATTTTCTCGGCAACGGAAACATTAGCCCACCTCGGATGAAAACTTGATTCACCGATACTGATCGAAAAAATGCTAGCCGACGTCGACGAGGAAAGATCAAAGATCGAGGTTAAAAAAAGAAGCATCACCGGATGACGCCGATCGAACATTTCCGATTAGACAACATCCAAATATTATTCAGGGATTGAATAGAAAATACAATAGCCGACATCGGTCGGTATAAAGCCCCGACTGATATTTTTCCGCCGACATTGCGCAAATTTTTTAACAAACTTTGGCCGATAATATCTTTTTACGGTAGAGGATGCTTTTTCGTTCGGTGTTGCCGTAAAATTTACAATGTATGTCGGCTAGGTTTTTTCATTCGAGCTCAACCGAAGTTGTGGTTCGACCGACACCGGCATGTTTTCAATTGCTCTGCAACGACAGTATTAGCCCACCTTGGAAAAAAACTTGATTCACCGATACTGATCGAAAAAAATGCTAACTGACGTGGATAAGGAAAGATCAACGATGGAGGTTTAAAAAAGAAGCATCACCGGATGACGCCGATCGAACATTTCCTATTAGACATCATCCAAATATTATTCAGGGATTGAATAGAAATTACAATAACCGACATCGGTCGTTGTAAAGTAGCGACTGATATTTTCCTGCTGACATTGCGCAATTTTTTTTTTACAAACGCTGGCCGATAATATTTTTTTACGGTAGGGGATGCTTTTTAGTTCGGTGTTGCCGTAAAAATTTACAATGTACGTGGCTAGGTTTTTTCGTTCGACCTCAATCGAAGTTGTGGTTCGACCGACAGCGGCATGTTTTCATTTGCTCGGCAACAAAAACATTAGCCCACCTCGGAAAAAAACTTGATTCGCGGATATTGATCGAAAAAAATGCTAGCCGAAGTCGACGAGGAAAGATCAACGATCTAGGTTTAAAAAAGAAGCATCACCGGATGACCCCGATTGAACATTTCCTATTAGACATCATCCAAATATTATTCAGGAATTGAACAGAAAATACAATAACCGACATAGGTCGATGTAAAGCCCCGACTGATATTTTTCAGCCGACTTTGAGCAAGTTTTTTGACAAACGCAGGACGATAATATATTTTTAGGGTAGAGGATGCTTTTTGGTTCGGTGTTGCCGTAAAAATTTACAATGTACGTCGACTAGGTTTTTTCGTTCGAGCTCAACCGAAGTTGTGGTTTGACCGACCCCGACATGTTTTCAATTGCTCGGCAACGACAGCATTAGCCCAGCTTGGAAAAAAACTTGATTCACCGATAATGATCGAAAAAAATGCTAACTGACGTGGATGAGGAAAGATCAACGATGGAGGTTTAAAAAAGAAGCATCACCGGATGACGCCGATCGAACATTTCCTATTAGACATCATCCAAATATTATTCAGGGATTGAATAGAAATTACAATGACCGACATCGGTCGTTGTAAAGTAGCGACTGATATTTTCCTGCCGACATTGCGCAATTTTTTTTTTACAAACGCTGGCCGATAATATTTTTTTTACGGTAGGGGATGCTTTTTAGTTCGGTGTTGCCGTAAAAATTTACAATGTACGTGGCTAGGATTTTTCGTTCGACCTCAATCGAAGTTGTGGTTCGACCGACAGCGGCATGTTTTCATTTGCTCGGCAACAAAAACATTAGCCCACCTCGGAAAAAAACTTGATTCGCGGATACTGATCGAAAAAAATGCTAGCCGAAGTCGACGAGGAAAGATCAACGATCTAGGTTTGAAAAAGAAGCATCACCGGATGACCCCGATCGAACATTTCCTATTAGACATCATCCAAATATTATTCAGGGATTGAACAGAAAATACAATAACCGACATAGGTCGATGTAAAGCCCCGACTGATACTTTTCAGCCGACTTTGAGCAATTTTTTTGACAAACGCTGGCCGATAATATATTTTTAGGTTAGAGGGTGCATTTTAGTTCGGTGTTGCCGTAAAAATTTACAATCTACGTCGGCTAGGTTTTTTCGTTCGAGCTCAAACGAAGTTGTGGTTCGACCGACCCCGGCATGTTTTCGATTGCTCGGCAACGACAGCATTAGCCCAGCTTGGAAAAAAACTTGATTCACCGATAATGATAAAAAAAAATGCTAATTGACGTGGATGAGGAAAGATCAACGATGGAGGTTTAAAAAAGAAGCATCACCGGATGACGCCGATCGAACATTTCCTATTAGACATCATCCAAATATTATTTGGGATTGAATAGAAAATACAATAGCCGACTGATATTTTTCAGCCGACATTGCACAATTTTTTTAACAAACGTTGGCCGATAATATTTTTTTAAGGTAGAGGATGTTTTTTTGTTCGGTGTTGTCGTAAAAATTTACAATCTACGTCGGTTAGGTTTTTTCGTTCGACCTCAACCGAAGTTGTGGTTCGGCTGACAACGGCATGTTTTCATTTGCTCGGCAACAAAAACATTAGCCCACCACGGAAAAAAACTTGACTCACCGATACTGATCGAACAAAATACTAGCCGACGTCGACGAGGAAAGATTAACGATCTAGGTTTAAAAAAGAAGCATCACCGGATGACGCCGATCGAACATTTCCTATTAGACATCATCCAAATATTATTCAGGGATTGAATAGAAAATACAATAACCGACATAGGTCGTTGTAAAGTCGCAACTCAAATTTTTCTCCCGCCTTTGAGCAATTTTTTTGACAAACGCTGGCTGATAATATATTTTTAGGGTAGAGGATGCTTTTTGGTTCGGTGTTGCTGTAAAAATTTACAATGTACGTCGGCTAGGTTTTTTCGTTCGAGCTCAACCGAAGTTGTGGTTCGACCACACCGGCATGTTTTCATTTGCTTGGCAACGACCGCATAATCCCAGCTTGGAAAAAAACTTGATTCACTGATAATGATCGAAAAAAATGCTAACAGACGTGGATGAGGAAAGATTAACGATGGAGGTTTAAAAAAGAAGCATCACCGGATGACGCCGATCGAACATTTCCTATTAGACATCATCCAAATATTATTCAGGGATTGAATAGAAAATACAATAACCGATATCGGTCGTTGTAAAGTCACGACTTAGATTTTCCTGCCGACATTGCGCAATTTTGTTTACAAACGCTGGCCGATAATATTTTTTTACGGTAGAGGATGCTTTTTTGTTCGGTGTTGCCGTAAAAATTTACAATGTACGTCGGCTAGGTTTTTTCGTTCGAGCTGAACCGAAGTTGTGGTTTGACCAACACCGGCATGTTTTCAACCGACATCGTTCGGTGTAAATCCCGGACTGATATTTTTCAGCTGACATTGCGCAATTTTTTTTTACAAACGCTGGCCGATAATATTTTTTTACGGTAGAGGATGCTTTTTTGTTCGGTGTTGCCGTCAAAATTTACAATGTACGTCGGCTAGGTTTTTTCGTTCGAGCTGAACCGAAGTTGTGGTTTGACCGACACCAGCATGTTTTCAGTTTCTCGGCAACAAAAATATTAGCCCACCTCGGAAGAAAACTTGATTCACCGATACTGATAAAAAAAAATTGCTAGCCGACGTCGCCGAGGAAAGATCAAAGATCGAGGTTTAAAAAAGAAGCATCACCGGATGACGCCGATTGAACATTTCCTATTAGACATCATCAAAATATTATTCAGGGATTGAATAGAAAATACAATAACCGACATCAGTCATTGTAAAGTCGCGACTCACATTCTCCTCCCGACATTGAGCAATTTTTTTGACAAACGCTGGCCGATAATATTTTTTAGGGTAGAGGATGCTTTTTTGTACGGTGTTGAATGTATGTCGGCTAGGTTTTTTCGTTCCAGCTCAACCGAAGTTGTGGTTCGACCGACAGCAGCATGTTTTCATTTTCTCGGCAATAAAAATATTAGCCCACCTTGGAAGAAAACTTGATTCACCGATACTGACAAAAAAAAATGCTAGCCTACGTCGCCGAGGAACGATCAACGGTCGAGGTTTAAAAAAGAAGCATCACCCGATGACGCAGATTGAGCATTTCCTATTAAACATCATCAAAATATTATTCAGGGATTGAATAGAAAATACAATAACCGACATCGGTCGTCGTAAAGTCGCGACTCAGATTTTCCTCCCGACATTGAGCAATTTTTTTGACAAACGCTGGCCGATAATATTTTTTTAAGGTAGAGGATGCTTTTTTGTTCGGTGATGCCGTAAAAATTTACAATTTACGTCGGCTAGTTTTTTTCGTTCGAGCTCAACCGAAGTTGTGTTTCGACCGACACCAGCTTGTTTTCATTTTCTTGGCAACAAAAATATTAGCCCACCTCAGAAGAAATGATATGAACCCTCATGGCACAAGGGCTGACTTAGGATCGTCTAGGATTAAACCTTGATGGAAAATGCGGAAATTGATTAAGGAAAGGATGGAAAATAAGGTGGTTAATTTCGTGGGTCTTAATAAGGTGGTTTTTGGCATAAAATGGATGAATGGGATGATAAAACGTAGGTTAAATGGTGGTTGGGCAGAAATATAGAAATGGAAATAACTGAAGCTACAGGGCTCCAAATGAGGTGATTCCAAACGAGGTCAAAGTTCTCGTTTTGAAATTCAATTTAGGCTCAAGAATCACTTAATTTGAGTGTGTAAAATGGGAGTTATTGCCTCGAGATAATTCTGGGCAGAGGTGAATTTTCTGGAATTGTGGTTTGAAAGAACAAGGGTGAAGATGAAAGGAAGGAAAGAATCACTCTTTCCAGCGAGGGCAACACACAAAGGTTGTGAAAGTCCTTTGATACAGCCAGGGTGTTCTTGAATCACTCAAGAATTTAGGAGAATCACTCTCACAAAGATAAAGAGATAAACTCTAATTTTCTGAATAAAACTCAACTTGTGTTTATTGATAAAATGGCTCAGCTTATATAGAAGCTTTACAGCAGATTTTAGTAATGACCCACTAACCTATAATTAAAATAACTTAATACCATTAACCTAGGGAATTAAAAAAAACTTAATGGCTGAGTGTAACTGAAATTGTGGCAACCAAAAGTCACCCCCAACAGCCAACAAGTCAGCCACCATTTGGTCTCCCAAAAGGCTGATGCCTAGGTTGCCAATTGGGCCCTTATTACAACTTGAACTAAACCTAACTAAAGCCCTTTAGTTGATTAACCCAAAACATATTTTTGGTCAGCCAACTTTACAAGGATTGGGCCATTATTTAGACAAACTAAACACTCTAAAATTGAAACAAAGTGGTGTCATTTAGTCCTCCTCCATTTGGGCCATGATACAACTCACAACCTTGGACTTTTCTCCTTGAAACTTGGGCTTGTATTCAAATAGTATGGACAACACTTGTTGAAGAGCTTCCTTGGCTTTCCTTGCTCTAACCCTTGTCATAGGTCCTCCAAGTCCTTCAAGTGGATCCTTGCCCTTGCTCTTGGCCATGTCCTCATCAAGAAAACTTGATTCACCGATACTGATAAAAAAAAATGCTGGCTGACGTCGCCGAGGAAAGATCAAAGATCGAGGTTTAAAAAAGAAGCATCACCGGATGACGCCGATTGAACATTTCCTATTAGACATCATCCAAATATTATTCAGGGATTGAATAGAAAATACAATAACCGACATCGGTCGTTGTAAAGTCGCGACTCAGATTTTCCTCCCGACATTGAGCAATTTTTTTGAAAGAACGCTGGCCGATAATATTTTTTTACGGTAGAGGATGCTTTTTTGTTCCGTGTTCCCTTAAAAATTTACAATCTATGTCAGCTAGGTTTTTTCGTACGACCTCAATCACAGTTGTGGTTCGACCGACAGCGGCATGTTTTCATTTTCTCGGCAATAAAAATATTAGCCCACCTTGGAAGAAAACTTGATTCACCGATACTGACAAAAAAAAATGCTAGCCGACGTCGCCGAGGGACGATCAACGGTCGAGGTTTAAAAAAGAAGCATCACCGGATGACGCCGATTGAGCTTTTCCTATTAGACATCATCAAAATATTATTCAGGGATTGAATAGAAAATACAATAACCGACATCGGTCGTCGTAAAGTCGCGACTCAGATTTTCCTCCCGACATTGAGCAATTGTTTTTACAAACGCTGGCCGATAATATTTTTTTACGGTAGAGGATGCTTTTTTGTTCAGTGTTGCCGTAAAAATTTACAATATAAGTTGGCTAGGTTTTCTCGTTTGACCTCAATCGAAGTTGTGGTTCGACCGACAACGGCATGTTTTGGTTTTCTCGGCAACAAAAACATTAACCCACCTCAGAAAAAAAACTTGATTCGCCGATACTGATCGAAAAAAATGCTAGCCGACGTCGACGAGGAAAGATCAACGGTCGAGGTTTAAAAAAGAAGCATCACCGGATGACGCCGATTGAACATTTCCTATTAGACATCATCAAAATATTATTCAAGGATTGAAAAGAAAATACAATAACCGACATCGGTCGTCGTAAAGTCGCGACTCAGATTTTCCTCTCGACATTGAGCAATTTTTTTGAAAAAACGCTGGCCGATAATATTTTTTTACGGTAGAGGATGCTTTTTTGTTCCGTGTTGCCTTAAAAATTTTAAATCTATGTCAGCTAGGTTTTTTCGTACGACCTCAATCACAGTTGTGGTTCGACCGACAGCGGCATGTTTTCATTTTCTCGGCAATAAAAATATTAGCCCACCTCGGAAGAAAACTTGATTCACCGATACTGACAAAAAAAAATGCTAGCCGACGTCGCCGAGGGACGATCAACGGTCGAGGTTTAAAAAAGAAGCATCACCGGATGACGCCGATTGAACATTTCCTATTAGACATCATCCAAATATTATTCAGGGATTGAATAGAAAATACAATAACCGACATCGGTCGTTGTAAAGTCGCGACTCTCAGTTTCCTCCCGACATTGAGCAATTTTTTTGACAACCGCTGGCCGATAATATTTTTTTACGGTAGAGATGCTTTTTTGTTCCGTGTTGCCTTAAAAATTTACAATCTATGTCAGCTAGGTTTTTTCGTACGACCTCAATCACAGTTGTGGTTCGACCGACAGCGGCATGTCTTCATTTTCTCGGCAATAAAAATATTAGCCCACCTCGGAAGAAAACTTGATTCACCGATACTGACAAAAAAAAAATGCTAGCCGACGTCGCCGAGGGACGATCAACGGTCGAGGTTTAAAAAAAGAAGCTTCACCGGATGACGCCGATTGAGCTTTTCCTATTAGACATCATCAAAATATTATTCAGGGATTGAATAGAAAATACAATAACCGACATCGGTCGTCGTAAAGTCGCGACTCAGATTTTCCTCCCGACATTGCGCAATTGTTTTTACAAACGCTGACCGATAATATTTTTTTACGGTAGAGGATGCTTTTTTGGTCGGTGTTGCCGTAAAAATTTACAATGTACGTCGGCTAGGTTTTTTCGTTCGACCTCAATCGAAGTTGTGGTTCGACCGACACCGGCATGTTTTCATTTGTTCGGTAACGAAAACATTAGCCCACCTCGGAAGGAAACTTGATTCACCGATACTGGTCGAAAAAAATGCTAGCCGACGTCGACGAGGAAAGATCAACGATCAAGGTTTAAAAAAGAAGAATCACCGGATGACGTCGATCGAACATTTCCTATTAGACATCATCCAAATATTATTCAGGGATTGAATAGAAGATACAATAACCGACATCGGTCGTTGTAAAGTCGCGACTCACATTTTCCTCCCGACATTGAGCAATTTTTTTGACAAACGCTGGCTGATAATATTTTTTTAAGGTAGAGGATTCTTTTTTGTTCGGTGATGCCGAAAAAATTTACAATTTACGTCGGCTAGGTTTTTTCGTTCGACCTCAACCGTACTTGTGTTTCGACCGACACCAGCATGTTTTCATTTTCTCGGCAACAAAAATATTAGCGCACCTCGGAAGAAAACTTGATTACCCGATACTGATAAAAAAAATGCTAGCCGACGTCGCCTAGGGACGATCAACGGTCGAGGTTTAAAAATGAAGCATCATCAGATGACGCCGATTGAACATTTCCTATTAGACATCATCATAATATTATTCAGGGATTGAATAGAAAATACAATAACCGACATCGGTCATTGTAAAGTCGCGACTCACATTTTCCTCCCGACATTGAGCAATTTTTTTGACAAACGCTGGCCGATAATTTTTTTTTACGGTAGAGGATGCTTTTTTGTTCCGTGATGCCGTAAAAATTTACAATTTACGTCGGCTAGGTTTTTTCGTTCGACCTCAACCGAAGTTGTGTTTCGACCGACACCAGCATGTTTTCATTTTCTCGGCAACAAAAATATTAGCCCACCTCGGAAGAAAACTTGATTCACCGATACTGATCGAATAAAATGCTAGCCGACGTCGCCGAGGGACGATCAACGGTCGAGGTTTAAAAAAGAAGCATCACCGGATGACGCCGATTGAACATTTCCTATTAGACATCATCAAAATATTATTCAGGGATTGAATAGAAAATACAATAACCGACATCGGTCGTCGTAAAGTCGCGACTCAGATTTTCCTCCCGACATTGCGCAATTGTTTTTACAAAAGCTGGCCGATAATATTTTTTTACGGTAGAGGATGCTTTTTTGTTAGGTGTTGCCGTAAAAATTTACAATCTACGTCGGTTAGGTTTTTTCATTAGACCTCAATCGAAGTTGTGGTTCGACCGACAGCGGCATGTTTTGGTTTGCTCGGCAACCAAAACATTAGCCCACCTCGGAAAAAAACTTGATTCGCCGATATTGATCGAAAAAAATGCTATCCGACGTCGACGAGGAAAGATCAACGATCGAGGTTTAAAAAAGAAGCATCACCGGATGACGCCGATTGAACATTTCCTATTAGACATCATCAAAATATTATTCAGGGATTGAATAGAAAATACAATAACCGACATCGGTCGTTGTAAAGTCACGACTCAGATTTTCCTCCCGACATTGCGCAATTTTTTTGACAAACGCTGGCCGATAATATTTTTTTAAGGTAGAGGATGCTTTTTTGTTCGGTGATGCCGTAAAAATTTACAATTTACGTCGGCTAGGTTTTTTCGTTCGAGCTCAACCGAAGTTGTGTTTCGACCGACACCAGCATGTTTTCGTTTTCTCGGCAACAAAAAATTAGCCCACCTCGGAAGAAAACTTGATTCACTGATACTGATAAAAAAAATGCTAGCCGACGTCGCCGAGGAAAGATGAAAGATCCAGGTTTAAAAAAGAAGGATCACTGGATGACGCCGATTGAACATTTCCTATTAGACATCATCCAAATATTATTCAGGGATTGAATAGAAAATACAATAACCGACATCGGTCGTTGTAAAGTCGCGACTCACATTTTCCTCCCGACATTGAGCAATTTTTTTGACAAACGCTGGCCGATAATATTTTTTTAAGGTAGAGGATGCTTTTTTGTTCGGTGATGCCGTAAAAATTTACAATTTACGTCGGCTAGGTTTTTTCGTTCGACCTCAACCGAAGTTGTGTTTCGACCGACACCGGCATGTTTTCATTTGTTCGGTAACGAAAACATTAGCCCACCTCGGAAGGAAACTTGATTCACCGATACTGGTCGAAAAAAATGCTAGCCGACGTCGACGAGGAAAGATCAACGATCAAGGTTTAAAAAAGAAGAATCACCGGATGACGTCGATCGAACATTTCCTATTAGACATCATCCAAATATTATTCAGGGATTGAATAGAAAATACAATAACCGACATCGGTCATTGTAAAGTCGCGACTCACATTTTCCTCCCGACAGTGAGCAATTTTTTTGACAAATGCTGGCCGATAATATTTTTTTAAGGTAGAGGATTCTTTTTTGTTCGGTGATGCCGAAAAAATTTACAATTTACGTCGGCTAGGTTTTTTCGTTCGACCTCAACCGTACTTGTGTTTCGACCGACACCAGCATGTTTTCATTTTCTCGGCAACAAAAATATTAGCGCACCTCGGAAGAAAACTTGATTACCCGATACTGATAAAAAAAATGCTAGCCGACGTCGCCTAGGGACGATCAACGGTCGAGGTTTAAAAATGAAGCATCATCAGATGACGCCGATTGAACATTTCCTATTAGACATCATCATAATATTATTCAGGGATTGAATAGAAAATACAATAACCGACATCGGTCGTTGTAAAGTCGCGACTCACATTTTCCTCCCGACATTGAGCAATTTTTTTGACAAACGCTGGCCGATAATATTTTTTTAAGGTAGAGGATGCTTTTTTGTTCGGTGATGCCGTAAAAATTTACAATTTACGTCGGCTAGGTTTTTTCGTTCGACCTCAACCGAAGTTGTGTTTCGACCGACACCAGCATGTTTTCATTTTCTCGGCAACAAAAATATTAGCCCACCTCGGAAGAAAACTTGATTCACCGATACTGATCGAATAAAATGCTAGCCGACGTCGCCGAGGGACGATCAACGGTCGAGGTTTAAAAAAGAAGCATCACCGGATGACGCCGATTGAACATTTCCTATTAGACATCATCAAAATATTATTCAGGGATTGAATAGAAAATACAATAACCGACATCGGTCGTCGTAAAGTCGCGACTCAGATTTTCCTCCCGACATTGCGCAATTGTTTTTACAAAAGCTGGCCGATAATATTTTTTTACGGTAGAGGATGCTTTTTTGTTAGGTGTTGCCGTAAAAATTTACAATCTACGTCGGTTAGGTTTTTTCATTAGACCTCAATCGAAGTTGTGGTTCGACCGACAGCGGCATGTTTTGGTTTGCTCGGCAGCCAAAACATTAGCCCACCTCGGAAAAAAACTTGATTCGCCGATATTGATCGAAAAAAATGCTATCCGACGTCGACGAGGAAAGATCAACGATCGAGGTTTAAAAAAGAAGCATCACCGGATGACGCCGATTGAACATTTCCTATTAGACATCATCAAAATATTATTCAGGGATTGAATAGAAAATACAATAACCGACATCGGTCGTTGTAAAGTCACGACTCAGATTTTCCTCCCGACATTGCGCAATTTTTTTGACAAACGCTGGCCGATAATATTTTTTTAAGGTAGAGGATGCTTTTTTGTTCGGTGATGCCGTAAAAATTTACAATTTACGTCGGCTAGGTTTTTTCGTTCGAGCTCAACCGAAGTTGTGTTTCGACCGACACCAGCATGTTTTCGTTTTCTCGGCAACAAAAAATTAGCCCACCTCGGAAGAAAACTTGATTCACTGATACTGATAAAAAAAATGCTAGCCGACGTCGCCGAGGAAAGATGAAAGATCCAGGTTTAAAAAAGAAGGATCACTGGATGACGCCGATTGAACATTTCCTATTAGACATCATCCAAATATTATTCAGGGATTGAATAGAAAATACAATAACCGACATCGGTCATTGTAAAGTCGCGACTCACATTTTCCTCCCGACAGTGAGCAACTTTTTTGACAAATGCTGGCCGATAATATTTTTTTACGGTAGAGGATGCTTTTTTGTTCCGTGTTGCCTTAAAAATCTACAATCTATGTCAGCTAGGTTTTTTCGTACGACCTCAATCACAGTTGTGGTTCGACCGACAGCGGCATGTTTTCATTTTCTCGGCAATAAAAATATTAGCCCACCTCGGAAGAAAACTTGATTCACCGATACTGACAAAAAAAAATGCTAGCCGACGTCGCCGAGGGACGATCAACGATCGATGTTTAAAAATGAAGCATCATCGGATGACGCCGATTGAGCTTTTCCTATTAGACATCATCAAAATATTATTCTGGGATTGAATAGAGAAAATACAATAACCGACATCGGTCGTCGTAAAGTCGCGACTCAGATTTTCCTCCCGACATTGCGCAATTGTTTTTACAAACGCTGGCTAATAATATTTTTTTACGCTAGAGGATGCTTTTTTTGTTGGTGTTGCCGTAAAAATTTACAATCTACGTCGGCTAGGTTTTTTCGTTGACCTCAATCGAAGTTGTGGTTCGACCGACAGCGGCATGTTTTGATTTGCTCGGCAACAGAAACATTAGCCCACCTCGGAAAAAAACTTGATTCGACGATACTGATCGAATAAAATGCTAGCCGACGTCGCCGAGGGACGATCAACGGTCGAGGTTTAAAAATGAAGCATCATCGGATGACGCCGATTGAGCTTTTCCTATTAGACATCATCAAAATATTATTCAGGGATTGAATAGAAAATACAATAACCGACATCGGTCGTCGTAAAGTCGCGACTCAGATTTTCCTCCCGACATTGCGCAATTGTTTTTACAAACGCTGGCCGATAATATTTTTTTACGGTAGAGGATGCTTTTTTGTTCGGTGTTGCCGTAAAAATTTACAATATACGTCGGCTAGGTTTTTTCGTTTGACCTCAATCGAAGTTGTGGTTCGACCGACAACGGCATGTTTTGGTTTTCTCGGCAACAAAAACATTAACCCACGTCGGAAACAAACTTGATTCGCCGATACTGATCGAAAAAAATGCTAGCCGACGTCGACGAGGAAACATCAACGGTCGAGGTTTAAAAAAGAAGCATCACCGGATGACGCCGATTGAACATTTCCTATTAGACATCATCCAAATATTATTCAGGGATTGAATAGAAAATACAATAACCGACATCGGTCGTTGTAAAGTCGCGACTCTCAGTTTCCTCCCGACATTGAGCAATTTTTTTGACAACCGCTGGCCGATAATATTTTTTTACGGTAGAGATGCTTTTTTGTTCCGTGTTGCCTTAAAAATTTACAATCTATGTCAGCTAGGTTTTTTCGTACGACCTCAATCACAGTTGTGGTTCGACCGACAGCGGCATGTCTTCATTTTCTCGGCAATAAAAATATTAGCCCACCTCGGAAGAAAACTTGATTCACCGATACTGACAAAAAAAAAATGCTAGCCGACGTCGCCGAGGGACGATCAACGGTCGAGGTTTAAAAAAAGAAGCTTCACCGGATGACGCCGATTGAGCTTTTCCTATTAGACATCATCAAAATATTATTCAGGGATTGAATAGAAAATACAATAACCGACATCGGTCGTCGTAAAGTCGCGACTAAGATTTTCCTCCCGACATTGCGCAATTGTTTTTACAAACGCTGACCGATAATATTTTTTTACGGTAGAGGATGCTTTTTTGGTCGGTGTTGCCGTAAAAATTTGCAATGTACGTCGGCTAGGTTTTTTCGTTCGACCTCAATCGAAGTTGTGGTTCGACCGACACCGGCATGTTTTCATTTGTTCGGTAACGAAAACATTAGCCCACCTCGGAAGGAAACTTGATTCACCGATACTGGTCGAAAAAAATGCTAGCCGACGTCGACGAGGAAAGATCAACGATCAAGGTTTAAAAAAGAAGAATCACCGGATGACGTCGATCGAACATTTCCTATTAGACATCATCCAAATATTATTCAGGGATTGAATAGAAGATACAATAACCGACATCGGTCGTTGTAAAGTCGCGACTCACATTTTCCTCCCGACATTGAGCAATTTTTTTGACAAACGCTGGCTGATAATATTTTTTTAAGGTAGAGGATTCTTTTTTGTTCGGTGATGCCGAAAAAATTTACAATTTACGTCGGCTAGGTTTTTTCGTTCGACCTCAACCGTACTTGTGTTTCGACCGACACCAGCATGTTTTCATTTTCTCGGCAACAAAAATATTAGCGCACCTCGGAAGAAAACTTGATTACCCGATACTGATAAAAAAAATGCTAGCCGACGTCGCCTAGGGACGATCAACGGTCGAGGTTTAAAAATGAAGCATCATCAGATGACGCCGATTGAACATTTCCTATTAGACATCATCCAAATATTATTCAGGGATTGAATAGAAAATACAATAACCGACATCGGTCGTTGTAAAGTCGCGACTCACATTTTCCTCCCGACATTGAGCAATTTTTTTGACAAACGCTGGCCGATAATATTTTTTTAAGGTAGAGGATTCTTTTTTGTTCGGTGATGCCGTAAAAATTTACAATTTACGTCGGCTAGGTTTTTTCGTTCGACCTCAACCGAAGTTGTGTTTCGACCGACACCAGCATGTTTTCATTTTCTCGGCAACAAAAATATTAGCCCACCTCGGAAGAAAACTTGATTCACCGATACTGATAAAAAAAATGCTAGCCGACGTCGCCGAGGAAAGATCAAAGATCGAGGTTTAAAAAAGAAGCATCACCGGATGACGCCGATTGAACATTTCCTATTAGACATCATCCAAATATTATTCAGGGATTGAATAGAAAATACAATAACCGACATCGGTCATTGTAAAGTCGCGACTCACATTTTCCTCCCGACAGTGAGCAATTTTTTTGACAAATGCTGGCCGATAATATTTTTTTACGGTAGAGGATGCTTTTTTTGTTCCGTGTTGCCTTAAAAATTTACAATCTATGTCAGCTAGGTTTTTTCGTATGACCTCAATCATAGTTGTGGTTCGACCGACAGTGGCATGTGTTCATTTTCACGGCAATAAAAATATTAGCCCACCTCGGAAGAAAACTTGATTCACCGATACTGACAAAAAAAAATGCTAGCCGACGTCGCCGAGGGACGATCAACGGTCGAGGTTTAAAAATGAAGCATCATCGGATGACGCCGATTGAGCTTTTCCTATTAGACATCATCAAAATATTATTCAGGGATTGAATAGAAAATACAATAACCGACATCGGTCGTCGTAAAGTCGCGACTCAGATTTTCCTCCCGACATTGCGCAATTGTTTTTACAAACGCTGGCCGATAATATTTTTTTACGGTAGAGGATGCTTTTTTGTTAGGTGTTGCCGTAAAAATTTACAATCTACGTCGGTTAGGTTTTTTCATTAGACCTCAATCGAAGTTGTGGTTCGACCGACAGCGGAATGTTTTGGTTTGCTCGGCAACCAAAACATTAGCCCACCTCGGAAAAAAACTTTATTCGCCGATATTGATCGAAAAAAATGCTAGCCGACGTCGACGAGGAAAGATCAACGATCGAGGTTTAAAAAAGAAGCATCACCGGATGACGCCGATTGAACATTTCCTATTAGACATCATCAAAATATTATTCAGGGATTGAATAGAAAATACAATAATCGACATCGGTCGTCGTAAAGTCGCGACTCAGATTTTCCTCCCGACATTGCGCAATTGTTTTTACAAACGCTGACCGATAATATTTTTTTACGGTAGAGGATGCTTTTTTGGTCGGTGTTGCCGTAAAAATTTACAATGTACGTCGGCTAGGTTTTTTCGTTCGACCTCAATCGAAGTTGTGGTTCGACCGACACCGGCAAGTTTTCATTTGTTCGCTAATGAAAACATTAGCCCACCTCGGAAGGAAACTTGATTCACCGATACTGGTCGAAAAAAATGCTAGCCGACGTCGACGAGGAAAGATCAACGATCAAGGTTTAGAAAAGAAGAATCACCGGATGACGTCGATCGAACATTTCCTATTAGACATCATCCAAATATTATTCAGGGATTGAATAGAAGATACAATAACCGACATCGGTCATTGTAAAGTCGCGACTCACATTTTCCTCCCGACAGTGAGCAATTTTTTTGACAAATGCTGGCCGATAATATTTTTTTACGGTAGAGGATGCTTTTTTGTTCCGTGTTGCCTTAAAAATCTACAATCTATGTCAGCTAGGTTTTTTCGTACGACCTCAATCACAGTTGTGGTTCGACCGACAGCGGCATGTTTTCATTTTCTCGGCAATAAAAATATTAGCCCACCTCGGAAGAAAACTTGATTCACCGATACTGACAAAAAAAAATGCTAGCCGACGTCGCCGAGGGACGATCAACGGTCGAGGTTTAAAAATGAAGCATCATCGGATGACGCCGTTTGAGCTTTTCCTATTAGACATCATCAAAATATTATTCAGGGATTGAATAGAAAATACAATAACCGACATCGGTCGTCGTAAAGTCGCGACTCAGATTTTCCTCCCGACATTGCGCAATTGTTTTTACAAACGCTGGCCGATAATATTTTTTTACGGTAGAGGATGCTTTTTTGTTAGGTGTTGCCGTAAAAATTTACAATCTACGTCGGTTAGGTTTTTTCATTAGACCTCAATCGAAGTTGTGGTTCGACCGACAGCGGAATGTTTTGGTTTGCTCGGCAACCAAAACATTAGCCCACCTCGGAAAAAAACTTGATTCGCCGATATTGATCGAAAAAAATGCTAGCCGACGTCGACGAGGAAAGATCAACGATCGAGGTTTAAAAAAGAAGCATCACCGGATGACGCCGATTGAACATTTCCTATTAGACATCATCAAAATATTATTCAGGGATTGAATAGAAAATACAATAATCGACATCGGTCGTCGTAAAGTCGCGACTCAGATTTTCCTCCCGACATTGCGCAATTGTTTTTACAAACGCTGACCGATAATATTTTTTTACGGTAGAGGATGCTTTTTTGGTCGGTGTTGCCGTAAAAATTTACAATGTACGTCGGCTAGGTTTTTTCGTTCGACCTCAATCGAAGTTGTGGTTCGACCGACACCGGCATGTTTTCATTTGTTCGCTAATGAAAACATTAGCCCACCTCGGAAGGAAACTTGATTCACCGATACTGGTCGAAAAAAATGCTAGCCGACGTCGACGAGGAAAGATCAACGATCAAGGTTTAGAAAAGAAGAATCACCGGATGACGTCGATCGAACATTTCCTATTAGACATCATCCAAATATTATTCAGGGATTGAATAGAAGATACAATAACCGACATCGGTCATTGTAAAGTCGCGACTCACATTTTCCTCCCGACAGTGAGCAATTTTTTTGACAAATGCTGGCCGATAATATTTTTTTACGGTAGAGGATGCTTTTTTGTTCCGTGTTGCCTTAAAAATCTACAATCTATGTCAGCTAGGTTTTTTCGTACGACCTCAATCACAGTTGTGGTTCGACCGACAGCGGCATGTTTTCATTTTCTCGGCAATAAAAATATTAGCCCACCTCGGAAGAAAACTTGATTCACCGATACTGACAAAAAAAAATGCTAGCCGACGTCGCCGAGAGACGATCAACGGTCGAGGTTTAAAAATGAAGCATCATCGGATGACGCCGTTTGAGCTTTTCCTATTAGACATCATCAAAATATTATTCAGGGATTGAATAGAAAATACAATAACCGACATCGGTCGTCGTAAAGTCGCGACTCAGATTTTCCTCCCGACATTGCGCAATTGTTTTTACAAACGCTGGCCGATAATATTTTTTTACGGTAGAGGATGCTTTTTTGTTAGGTGTTGCCGTAAAAATTTACAATCTACGTCGGTTAGGTTTTTTCATTAGACCTCAATCGAAGTTGTGGTTCGACCGACAGCGGAATGTTTTGGTTTGCTCGGCAACCAAAACATTAGCCCACCTCGGAAAAAAACTTGATTCGCCGATATTGATCGAAAAAAATGCTAGCCGACGTCGACGAGGAAAGATCAACGATCGAGGTTTAAAAAAGAAGCATCACCGGATGACGCCGATTGAACATTTCCTATTAGACATCATCAAAATATTATTCAGGGATTGAATAGAAAATACAATAATCGACATCGGTCGTCGTAAAGTCGCGACTCAGATTTTTCTCCCGACATTGCGCAATTGTTTTTACAAACGCTGACCGATAATATTTTTTTACGGTAGAGGATGCTTTTTTGGTCGGTGTTGCCGTAAAAATTTACAATGTACGTCGGCTAGGTTTTTTCGTTCGACCTCAATCGAAGTTGTGGTTCGACCGACACCGGCAAGTTTTCATTTGTTCGCTAATGAAAACATTAGCCCACCTCGGAAGGAAACTTGATTCACCGATACTGGTCGAAAAAAATGCTAGCCGACGTCGACGAGGAAAGATCAACGATCAAGGTTTAGAAAAGAAGAATCACCGGATGACGTCGATCGAACATTTCCTATTAGACATCATCCAAATATTATTCAGGGATTGAATAGAAGATACAATAACCGACATCGGTCATTGTAAAGTCGCGACTCACATTTTCCTCCCGACAGTGAGCAATTTTTTTGACAAATGTGGCCGATAATATTTTTTTACGGTAGAGGATGCTTTTTTGTTCCGTGTTGCCTTAAAAATCTACAATCTATGTCAGCTAGGTTTTTTCGTACGACCTCAATCACAGTTGTGGTTCGACCGACAGCGGCATGTTTTCATTTTCTCGGCAATAAAAATATTAGCCCACCTCGGAAGAAAACTTGATTCACCGATACTGACAAAAAAAAATGCTAGCCGACGTCGCCGAGGGACGATCAACGATCGAGGTTTAAAAATGAAGCATCATCGGATGACGCCGATTGAGCTTTTCCTATTAGACATCATCAAAATATTATTCTGGGATTGAATAGAAAATACAATAACCGACATCGGTCGTCGTAAAGTCGCGACTCAGATTTTCCTCCCGACATTGCGCAATTGTTTTTACAAACGCTGGCTAATAATATTTTTTTACGCTAGAGGATGCTTTTTTTGTTGGTGTTGCCGTAAAAATTTACAATCTACGTCGGCTAGGTTTTTTCGTTGACCTCAATCGAAGTTGTGGTTCGACCGACAGCGGCATGTTTTGATTTGCTCGGCAACAGAAACATTAGCCCACCTCGGAAAAAAACTTGATTCGACGATACTGATCGAATAAAATGCTAGCCGACGTCGCCGAGGGACGATCAACGGTCGAGGTTTAAAAAAGAAGCATCACCGGATGACGCCGATTGAACATTTCCTATTAGACATCATCAAAATATTATTCAGGGATTGAATAGAAAATACAATAACCGACATCGGTCGTCGTAAAGTCGTGACTCAGATTTTCCTCCCGACATTGCGCAATTGTTTTTACAAACGCTGGCCGATAATATTTTTTTACGGTAGAGGATGCTTTTTTGTTCGGTGTTACCGTAAAAACTTACAATCTACGTCGGCTAGTTTTTTTCGTTCGAGCTCAACCGAAGTTGTGGTTCGACCGACACCAGGTTGTTTTCATTTGCTCGGCAACAAAAACATTAGCCCACATCGGAAGAAAACTTGATTCGCCGATACTGATCGAAAAAAATGCTAGCCGACGTCGACTAGGAAAGATCAATGATCGAGGTTTAAAAAAGAAGCATCACCGGATGACGCCGATCGAACATTTCCTATTAGACATAATGATGTGAACCTGAGTAGGAGCGGATCGTTTGATACAGGCTACGAAGGTTTGGATGACGCCACTTCCGGTGAAGGAAGATAAGTCAGGGTAGACGCCACTTCCGGTGAAGGAAGATAAGTCTGGGTAGACGCCACTTCCAGTGAAGGAAGATAAGTCAGGGTAGACGCCACAAGGATTACCTTGATAAGTCTGATAATTGGTTCAACAAGGAACCCGGAGAGAAACTCTCACCAAATTTATCAAAATGCCAAAAGTTTTTTTTATTCAAAACAAAAACCAATACTTATAGTGTAGCTGAACAAAAAGATAAAAATAGGCATGGGCCTCCTAAACAGTTTGGGCTAAAATTACAATAAAAATAAATTATAACTAAAAACTTATTTAACTTGGGCCTTTAAATTAGTTTGGGCCTTCAGCAACAATTAATAGTCTTGATAGTGTCTCTGCCTCTGGGCCTTCATCCTTCTCCACTCGGGGGCTTTGTCCTTCTCCACTTGGGTCTTCGTCCTTCTCCACTTGGGCCTTTAGTCTGTATTTGGCCAGTTTCATGATTCTCATCATTCCCTCCTTCTTCGAAAACATTTGTCCTCAAATGTCTAGGATCATCACCGGGTTCAAGTACCACTTCCTTCCTTTTCTTGTTGGCTTGCTTGGCATAGCTTTCATTCTTCTTTTCAATTTGCACCTTCACTTGGTCATACAATCTTTTCACATACTCAACTTTGGCATGTGCATCCTTACGTTGAGTCTCTAGGGGATTGCTTCTGTAAGTTGGCCTGTTAGGCAATGATGCTCCGTGGAGGAGATCAACTTGATGTTCTATGCCTCTTGAAGGTGGTAGTCCATGAGGAATCTCCTTAGGAAAGACATTTTTAAATTCCTGCAATAATGGTTGAACACTAGGAGAAATAGAAATAGTAAACTCATTAGAATTATCAGTAGAAATTTTACTGTCTTTGCAATACTGTAGATTGAGTGGTTCATGAGCAGGTAACACTTTCCTCACTTCTCTCGCCTCTGCAAAATAATTAAATTTTCTCTCATGTGTATCACTCTCTCTCTTATGTGTATCACTCTTTTCCTCGGGTGTATCACTCTTCTTTTTCATATTCCTTTGTGGTGCCTCACTATTTTCTTTCTCTTGTTCTCTCTTTTCTCCCATTCTGATTTGGTTATCACACACTTCTCTAGGGGATAGAGGTTTAAGAGTAAATGAGGAAGATTTGGCTATTCGTTCTCATCACATAATCCAAATATTATTCAGGGATTGAATAGAAAATACAATAACCGACATCGGTCGTTGTAAAGTCGCGACTCACATTTTCCTCCCGACATTGAGCAAATTTTTTGACAAACGCTGGCCGAAAATATTTTTTTACGGTAGAGGATGCTTTTTTGTTCCGTGTTGCCGTAAAAATTTACAATCTACGTCAGCTAGGTTTTTTCGTTCGACCTCAATCAAAGTTGTGGTTCGACCGACAGCGGCATGTTTTCATTTGCTCGGCAACGGAATCATTAGCCCACCTCGGAAGAAAACTTGATTCACCGATACTGATAAAAAAAATGCTAGCCGACGTTGACGAGTAAAGATTAAAGATCGAGGTTTGAAAAAGAAGCATCACCGGATGACGCCGATTGAACATTTCCAATTAGACATCATCCAAATATTATTCAGGGATTGAATAGAAAATACAATAACCGACATCGGTCGTTGTAAAGTCGCGACTCACATTTTCCTCCCGACATTGAGCAATTTTTTTGACAAACGCTGGCCGATAATATTTTTTTACGGTAGAGGATTCTTTTTTGTTCCGTGTTGCCTTAAAAATTTACAATCTATGTCAGCTAGGTTTTTTCGTACGACCTCAATCACAGTTGTGGTTCGACCGACAGCGGCATGTTTTCATTTTCTCGACAATAAAAATATTAGCCCACCTCGGAAGAAAACTTGATTCACCGATACTGACAAAAAAAAAATGCTAGCCGACGTCGCCGAGGGACGATCAACGGTCGAGGTTTAAATATGAAGCATCATCGGATGACGCTGATTGAGCTTTTCCTATTAGACATCATCAAAATATTATTCAGGGATTGAATAGAAAATACAATAACCGACATCGGTCGTCGTAAAGTCGCGACTCAGATTTTCCTCCCGACATTGCGCAATTGTTTTTACAAACGCTGGCTGATAATATTTTTTTACAGTAGAGGATGCTTTTTTGTTCGGTGTTGCCGTAAAAATTTACAATCTATGTCGGTTAGGTTTTTTCGTTCGACTTCAATCGAAGTTGTGGTTCGACCGACACCGGCATGTTTTCATTTGTTCGCTAAGGAAAACATTAGCCCACCTCGGAAGGAAACTTGATTCAACGATACTGATCGAAAAAACTGCTAGCCGACGTCGACGAGGAAAGATCAACGATCGAAGTTTAAAAAAGAAGAATCACTGGATGACGTCGATCGAACATTTCCTATTAGACATCATCCAAATATTATTCAGGGATTGAATAGAAAATACAATAACCGACATCGGTCTGTGTAAAGTCGCGACTCACATTTTCCTCCCGACATTGAGCAGTTTTTTTGACAAACGCTGGCCTATAATATTTTTTTACACTAGAGGATGCTTTTTTGTTCGGTGTTGCCGTAAAAATTTACAATCTACGTCGGCTAGGTTTTTTCGTTCGACTTCAATCTGATGAGAATCCTGAAATTGGCCAAATACAGGCTAAAGGCCCAAGTGGAGAAGGATAAAGCCCCCGAGTGGAGAAGGATGAAGGCCCAAGTGGAGAAGGATGAAAGCCCAGAGGCAGAGACACTATCAAGACTATTAATTGTTGCTGAAGGCCCAGATTAATTTGAAGGCCCAAGTTAAATAAGTTTTTAGTTATAATTTATTTTTATTGCAATTTTGGCCCAAACTGTTTAGAAGGCCCATGCCTATTTTTATCTTTTTGTTCAGCTACACTATAAGTATTGGTTTTTGTTTTGAATAAAAAAAAACTTTTGGCATTTGATAAAATTGGGTGAGAGTTTCTCTCTAGGTTCCTTGTTGAACCAATTATCAGACTTATCAAGGTAATCCTTGTGGCGTCTACCCTGACTTATCTTCCTTCACCGAAAGTGGCGTCTAACCTGACTTATCTTCCTTCACCAGAAGTGGCGTCTATCCTGACTTATCTTCCTTCACCGGAAGTGGCGTCATCCAAACCTATGTAGCCTGTATCAAACGATCCGCCCCGTAAGGTTCACATCATCTGGTATCATTTGGTCATCACACACTTTTCTAGGGGATAGAGGTTTAAGAGTAAACGAGGAAGATTTGGCTATTCGTCTGTAGGGCTCTTCTTTGTTACGGTTCAACAAACGTTGCATTTGTGTAGTCCACGCGTCCAGAAATAAGCGCTGAGATTCGTCCAATTGATGATATACACCACCATTGTCACCAGCTCTTGCCATGATTAAGGAACAAAGAATTTTGCAGTAAATTAAAAAAAAAAAATTCAGGACCTCACCACACTCTACTCACGTGTTTCTCTCTTTGATGGTAATTCACTCGTGTTTGATGCTCTCAATATAGGCTTTTGTGTAATGTATTCCCTCTTGCCTTTTACCACTCGTGTTCCTTCTTAAGTTCCTAGATGGACCGAATTAGACACACAAGGTAATATAAAATAAAAGGAAAGACAATATAATTATCAGAGTAACAGATTTGATTTGGGATAACAACTTGGACTTGATTTGGATAGCAGATTGGATTTGATTTGGATAACAGATTAGATTTGATTTGATTTGGATAACAAATCTGATTTGGATAAAAATTTTGATTTGATTTGATTTGGATAATAGATCAGATTTGGATAACAAATTAGATTTAATTTGGATAACAGATATGATAACAAATAAGATAACAGATAGGATAACAGATAAGATAACAGATATGACCAGTAAACTTCAAATGCTCATAACTTTTGCTACGGTTGTCCGTTTGAGGCCCACTATATATCAAAACGCTCAAAATTCAAAGGAGAATCTAGATAAGGGGATTTGGTACACGATTTTCTGCCAAAAAAAGCCTCTAACTTCCTCAATTTCGTGTTCAAGGATCAAACACCCCACTTTCTTTTCTTTTCTTTTCTTTTTTTTTTTTTGTTTTCTTCACTTTTTTTTTCAAATTTTTGCAACCTTTTTTTTTTTTAACTTGAAATAAAACTCAAACAGATTTTTTTTTTACACAAAGTCTGAAAGACACAAGAACAAAAACGTGACAAGAACAAGAACGAAACAAAGACACAAACAAGAACGCAACAAGACGCAAACAAGAAAACAAATAACAGAACAAGGACAAAACACGAACCTGGACAAATTACAAAGGAAAATAATAGGATAGGATAGAACCTGTATCAAGAGCCGAAGCTCTGATACCAGATGATGTGAATCTTACGGGGCGGATCGCTTGATACAGGCTGTAGAGCTTTTGGATGACGCCACTTCCGGTGAAGGAAGATAAGTCAGGATAGACGCCACTTCTGGTGAAGGAAGATAAGTCAGGTTAGACGCCACTTCCGGTGAAGGAAGATAAGTTAGGGTAGACGCCACAAGGATTACCTTGATAAGTCTGATAATTGGTTCAACAAGGAACCTAGAGAGAAACTCTCACCCAATTTTATCAAATGCCAAAAGTTTTTTTTTTATTCAAAACAAAAACCAATACTTATAGTGTAGCTGAACAAAAAGATAAAAATAGACATGGGCCTTCTAAACAGTTTGGGCCAAAATTGCAATAAAAATAAATTATAACTAAAAACTTATTTAACTTGGGCCTTCAAATTAATCTGGGCCTTCAGCAACAATTAATAGTCTTGATAGTGTCTCTGCCTCTGGGCTTTCATCCTTCTCCACTTGGGCCTTCATCCTTCTCCACTCGGGGGCTTTATCCTTCTCCACTTGGGCCTTTGCCCTTCTCCACTTGGGCCTTTAGCCTGTATTTGGCCAATTTCAGGATTCTCATCACAATCGAAGTTGTGGTTCGACCGACACCGGCATGTTTTCATTTGTTCGCTAAGGAAAACATTAGCCCACCTTGGAAGGAAACTTGATTCACCGATACTAATCGAAAAAAATGCTAGCCGACGTCGACGAGGAAAGATCAACGATCGAGGTTTAAAAAAGAAGAATCACAGGATGACGTCCATCGAACATTTCCTATTAGACATAATCCAAATATTATTCAGGGATTGAATAGAAAATACAATAACCGACATCGGTCGTTGTAAAGTCGCGACTCACATTTTCCTCCCGACATTGAGCAATTTTTTTGACAAACGCTGGCCGAAAATATTATTTTACGGTAGAGGATGCTTTTTTGTTCCGTGTTGCCGTAAAAATTTACAATCTACGTCAGCTAGGTTTTTTCGTTCGACCTCAATCAAAGTTGTGGTTCGACCGACAGCGGCATGTTTTCATTTGCTCGGCAACGGAATCATTAGCCCACCTCGGAAGAAAACTTGATTCACCGATACTGATAAAAAAAATGCTAGCCGACGTCGACGAGTAAAGATTAAAGATCGAGGTTTGAAAAAGAAGCATCACCGGATGACGCCGATTGAACATTTCCTATTAGACATCATCCAAATATTATTCAGGGATTGAATAGAAAATACAATAACCGACATCGGTCGTTGTAAAGTCGCGACTCACATTTTCCTCCCGACATTGAGCAATTTTTTTGACAAACGCTGGCCGATAATATTTTTTTACGGTAGAGGATTCTTTTTTGTTTCGTGTTGCCGTAAAAATTTACAATGTACGTCAGCTAGGTTTTTTCGTTCGACCTCAATCAAAGTTGTGGTTCGACCGACAGCGGCATGTTTTCATTTGTTCGCTAACGGAATCATTAGCCCACCTCGGATGGAAACTTGATTCACCGATACTGATCGAAAAAAAATGCTAGCCGACGTCGACGAGGAAAGATCTGATGAGAATCATCAAACTGGCCAAATACAGGCTAAAGGCCCAAGTGGAGAAGGACGAAGGCCCCGAGTGGAGAAGGATGAAGGCCCAGAGGCAGAGACACTATCAAGACTATTAATTGTTGCTGAAGGCCCAAACTAATTTGAAGGCCCAATTTAAATAAGTTTTTAGTTATAATTTATTTTTATTCTAATTTTGGCCCAAACTGTTTAGAAGGCCCATGTCTATTTTTATCTTTTTGTTCAGCTACACTATAAGTATTGGTTTTTGTTTTGAATAAAAAAAAAACTTTTGGCATTTTCATAAAATTGGGTGAGAGTTTCTCTCTGGGTTCCTTGTTGAACTAATTATCAGACTTATCAAGGTAATCCTTGTGGCGTCTACCCGGACTTATCTTCCTTCACCGGAAGTGGCGTCTACCCTGACTTATCTTCCTTCACCGGAAGTGACTCTAAAGCCTGTATCAAGCGATCCGCTCCTAGTCAGGTTCACATCAAGATCAACGATCGAGGTTTAAAAAAGAAGAATCACCGGATGACGTCGATCGAACATTTGTTCGGTGTTGGATGCTTTTTTGTTCGGTGTTGCCGTAAAAATTTACAATCTACGTCGGCTAGGTTTTTTCGTTCGACCTCAATCGAAGTTGTGGTTCGACCGACAGTGGCATGTTTTGATTTGCTTGGCAACAAAAACATTAGCCCACCTCGGAAAAAAACTTGATTCGCCGATACTGATCGAATAAAATGCTAGCCGACGTCAACGAGGAAAGATCAACGATCAAGGTTTAAAAATGAAGCATCACCGGATGACGCCGATTGAACATTTCCTATTAGACATCATCCAAATATTATTCAGGGATTGAATAGAAAATACAATAACCGACATCGGTCGTTGTAAAGTCGCGACTCTCATTTTCCTCCCGACATAGAGCAATTTTTTTGACAAACACTGGCCAATAGTATTTTTTTACGGTAGAGGATGCTTTTTTGTTCGGTGTTGCCGTAAAAATTTACAATCTACGTCGGCTAGGTTTTTTTGTTCGACCTCAATCGAAGTTTTGGTTCGACCGACACCGGCATGTTTTCATTTGTTCGCTAAGGAAAACATTAGCCCACCTCGGAAGGAAACTTGATTCACCGATACTGATCGAAAAAAATGCTAGCCGACATCGACGAGGAAAGATCAACGATCGAGGTTTGAAAAAGAAGAATCACCGGATGACGTCGATCGAACATTTCCTATTAGACATCATCCAAATATTATTCAGGGATTGAATAGAAAATACAATAACCGACATCGGTCGGTGTAAAGTCGTGACTCACATTTTCCTCCCGACATTGAGCAGTTTTTTTGACAAACGCTGGCCGATAATATTTTTTTACGGTAGAGGATGCTTTTTTGTTCGGTGTTGCCGTAAAAATTTACAATGTACATCGGCTATGTTTTTTCGTTCGAGCTCAACCAAAGTTGTGTTTCGACCGACACCGGCATGTTTTCATTTGTTCGCTAACGAAAACATTAGCCCACCTCGAAAGGAAACTTGATTCAACGATACTGATCGAAAAAACTGCTAGCCGACGTCGACGAGGAAAGATCAACGATCGAGGTTTAAAAAAGAAGTGATGTGAACCTTACAGGGCGGATCGTTTGATACAGGTTACAGAGTTTGGATGACGCCACTTCCGGTAAAGGAAGATAAGTCAGGGTAGACGCCACTTCCGGTGAAGGAAGATAAGTCAGGGTAGATGCCACTTCCGGTGAAGAAAGATAAGTCAGGGTACACGCCACTTCCAGTGAAGGAAGATAAGTCAGGGTAGACGCCACAAGAATTACCTTGATAAGTCTGATATTGGTTCAACAAGGAACCCAGAGAGAAACTCTCACCAAATTTTATCAAAATGCCAAAAGTTTTTTTTATTCAAAACAAAAACCAATACTTATAGTGTAGCTGAACAAAAAGATAAAAATAGACATGGGCCTTCTAAACAGTTTGGGCCAAAATTACAATAACAATAAATTATAACTAAAAACTTATTTAACTTGAGTCTTCAAATTAGTTTGGGCCTTCAACAACAATTAATAGTCTTGATAGTGTCTCTGCCTCTAGGCCTTCATCCTTCTCCACTTGGGCCTTCATCCTTCTCCACTTGGGGGCTTTGTCCTTCTCCACTTGAGCCTTAGTCCTTCTCCACTTGGGCCTTTAGCCTGTATTTGGCCTATTTTTGGATTCTCATCATTAGATCAAGTTGATGTTCTATGCTTCTTGAAGGTGGCAGTCCATGAGGAATCTCCTTGGGAAAGACATCTTTAAATTCTTGCAATAAGGGTTGAACACTAGGAGAAACATAAATAGTTAACTGATTAGAATTATCACTCTCTCTCTCTTGTGTATCACTCTTTTCCTCGGGTGTATCACTGTTCTTTTTCATATTCCTTTGGGGTGCCTCACTATTTTCTTTCTCTTGTTCTCTCTTTTCTCTCCTTCTGATTTGGTCATCACACACTTCTCTAGGGGATAGAGGTTTAAGAGTAAACGAGGAAGATTTGGCTATTCGTCTGTAGGGCTCTTCTTTGTTACGGTTCAACAAACGTTGCATTTGTGTAGTCCATGCGTCCAGAAATAAGCGCTGAGATTCGTCCAGTTGATGATATACACCACCATTGTCACCAGCTCTTGTCATGATTAAGGAACAAAGAATTTTGCAGTAAATTAAAAAAAAAATTCAGGACCTCACCACACTCTACTCACGTGTTTCTCTCTTTGATGGTAGTTCACTCGTGTTTGATGCTCTCAATATAGGCTTTTGTGTGATGTTTTCACTCTTGCCTTTTACCACTCACTCCCTCTTAAGTTCCTGGATGAATCAAATTAGACACACAAGGTATATAACAAGAAAGACAGTTTAATTATCACAGACTGTGTAGCAGATTTAATTTGGATAACAAATCAGATTTGATTTTGGTTAACAGATTAGACTTGATTTGGATTTAGATTTGATTTGGATAGCAGATTGGATTTGATTTGGATAACAGATTAGACTTGATTTGATTTGGATAACAGATCAGATTTGGATAACAAATTAGATTTAATTTGGATAACAAATATGATAACAAATAAGATAATAGATAGGATAGCAGATAAGATAACAGATATGACAAGTAAACTTCAAATGCTCATAACTTTTGCTACGATTGTCTGTTTGAGGCCCACTATATATCAAAACGCTCAAAATTCAGAGGAGAATCTAGATAAGGGGATTTGGTACACGATTTTCTGCCAAAAAAAAGCCTCTAACTTCCTCAATTTCGTGTTCAAAGATCAAACACCCCACTTTCTTTTCTTTTCTTTTCTTTTTTTTTTGTTTTCTTCTCTTTTTTTTTTAAATTTCTGCAACTTTTTTTTTAAACTTGAAATAAAACTCAAACAGATTTTTTTTTGACACAAAGTCTGAAAGACACAAGAAACAAGAACAAGAACAAGAACCAAACAAAGACACAAACAACAACGCAACAAGACGCAAACATGAAAACAAATAACAGAACAAGGACAAAACACGAACCTGGACAAATTACAAAGGAAAATAATAGGATAGGATAGAACCTGTATCAAGAGCCAAAGCTCTGATACTAGATGATGTGAACCTTACGGGGCGGATCGTTTGATACATGTTACAGAGTTTGGATGACGCCACTTCCGGTAAAGGAAGATAAGTCAGGGTAGACGCCACTTCCGGTGAAGGAAGATAAGTCAGGGTAGATGCCACTAGGATTACCTTGATAAGTCTGATATTGGTTCAACAAGGAACCCAGAGAGAAACTCTCACCAAATTTTATCAAAATGCCAAAAGTTTTTTTTATTCAAAACAAAAACCAATACTTATAGTGTAGCTGAACAAAAAGATAAAAATAGACATGGGCCTTCTAAACAGTTTGGGCCAAAATTACAATAACAATAAATTATAACTAAAAACTTATTTAACTTGAGCCTTCAAATTAGTTTGGGCCTTCAGCAACAATTAATAGTCTTGATAGTGTCTCTGCCTCTAGGCCTTCATCCTTCTCCACTCGGGGGCTTTGTCCTTCTCCACTTGAGCCTTCGTCCTTCTCCATTGGGCCTTTAGCCTGTATTTGACCTATTTTAGGATTCTCATCAAGAAGCATCACCGGATGACGCCGATCGAACATTTCCTATTAGACATCATCCAAATATAATTCAGGGATTGAATAGAAAATACAATAACCGACATCGGTCATTGTATAGTCGTGACTGATATTTTCCTGCCGACATTGCACAATTTTTTTTACAAACGCTGGCCGATAATAATTTTTACGGTAGAAGATGCTTTTTTTTTCGGTGTTGCCATAAAAATTTACAATGTACGTCGGCTAGGTTTTTTCGTTCGAGTTCAACCGAAGTTGTGGTTCAACCGACACCGGCATGTTTTCATTTGCTCAACAACGAAAACATAGCCCACCTCGTAAGAAAACTTGATTCACCGATACTGGTCGAAAAAAATCGTAGCTGATGTCGACAAGGAAAGATCAACGATCTAGGTTTAAAAAAGAAGCATCACCGGATGACGCCGATCGAACATTTCCTATTAGACATCATCCAAATATTATTTAGGGATTGAATAGAAAATACAATAACCGACATCGGTCGGTGTAAAGTCGCGACTGATATTTTCCTGCCGACATTCGACAATTTTTTTTACAAACGCTGGCCGATAAAATTTTTTTACGGTAGAGGATGCTTTTTGTTCGGTGTTGCCATAAAAATTTACAATGTACGTCGGCTAGGTTTTTTCGTTCGAGCTCAACCGAAGTTGTGGTTCGACCGACACTGGCATGTTTTCATTCGCTCGGCAATGAAAACATTAGCCCACCTCGGAATAAAACTTGATTCACCGATACTGATCCAAAAAAATGCTAGTCGACGTGGACGAGGAAAGATCAACGATCGAGGTTTAAAAAAGAAGCATTATCGGATGACGCCGATCAAACATTTCCTATTAGACATCATCCAAATATAATTCAGGGATTGAATTCAAAACACAATAGCTGACATCGGTCGGTGGAAAGCCCCGACTGATATTTTTTAGCCGACATTGCGCAATTTTTTTTACAAACGTTGGCCGATAATATTTTTTTACGGTAGAGGATGCTTTTTTGATCGGTATTGCCGTAAAAATTTACAATGTACGTCGGCTAGGTTTTTTCATTCGAGCTCAGCCGAAGTTGTGGTTCGACCGACACCGGCATGTAAAAAAAATTGCGTAATTTCGGCTTAAAAATATCAGTCGTGGCTATACAATGATCGATATCGGCTATTCTATTTTCTATTCAATCCCTGAATAATATTTGGATGATGTCTATTAGGAAATGTTCGATCAACGTCATCGGGTGATACCTCTTTTTCAAACCTTGAACGGTAAACTTTCCGGGCAGACGTCGGCTACCATTTTTTTCGATCAGTATCGAGGAATCATGTGTTTTTGCCAAGGTTGGTTAATGTTTTCCATGCCTAGCAAACGAAAACATGCTGGTGTCGGTCGACACACAACTTCGGTTGAGCTCGAACGAAAAAACCTAGCCGACCTACATTGTAATTTTTATTGCAACAACGAACAAAAAAGCATCCTCTACCATAATAAATTATTATCGGCCAGCGTTTGTAAAAAAAATTGCGCAAAGTCAGCCGGAAAATATCATTCGCGGCTTTACAACGACCGATGTCGGTTATTGTATTTTCTATTCAATCCCTGAATAATATTTGGATGATGTCTAATAGGAAATGTTCGATCGGCGTCATCCGATGATGCTTCTTTTTTAAACCTCGATCGTTGATCTTTCCTCGTCGACGTCGGCTAGCATTTTTTTGGATCAGTATCAGTGAATCAAGTTTTATTCCGAGGTGGACTAATGTTCTCGTTGCCGAGCGAATGAAAACATGCCGGTGTTGGTCGAACCACAACTTCGGTTGAGCTCGAACGAAAAAACCTAGCCGACGTACATTGTAAATTTTTATGGCAACACCGAACAAAAAGCATCCTCTACCGTAAAAAAATATTGTAAACGTTTTTTAAAAAAATTGCATAATTTCGGCTTAAAAATATCAGTCACGACTTTACAATAATCGATGTCGGCAATTTTATTTTCCATTCAATCCCTTAATAATATTTCGAAGATGTCCATTAGGAAATGTTCGATCGGCGTCACCCGGTGATTTTATTTTAGACCTCGATTGGTAAACTTTCCTGGCCGACGTCGGCTAGCATTTGTTTCAATCAGTATCGGGGAATCATGTTTTTTTTTCGAGCTTGGTTAATGTTTTCCATGCCTAGCAAATGAAAACATGCTAGTGTCGCCCGAAACACAACTTCGGTTGACTCGAATGAAAAAACCTAGCCGACCTACATTATAAATTTTGACGGAACACCAAACAAAAAAGCTTCATCTACAATAAAAAATATTATTGGCGGAAAAATATGAGTCGTGGCTTTACAACGACCGATGTCGGCTATTGTATTTTCTATTCAATTCCTGAATAATATTTGGATGATGTCTATTAGGAAATGTTCGATCGGCGTCATCCGGTGAATCATGTTTTTTTTGCAAAGTTTGGTTAATGTTTTCCATGCCTAGCAAATGAAAACATGCTGGTGTCGGTCGAAACACAACTTCGGTTCATCTCGAATGAAAAAACCTAGCCGACCTACATTGTAAATTTTTACGGCAACACCAAACAAAAAAGCATCCTCTGCCATACAAAAATATTATCGGCCAGCGTTTGTAAAAAAAATTGCACAATGTCGGCTGGAAAATATCAGTCACGGCTTTACAACGACCGATGTCAGTTATTGTATTTTCTATTCAATCCCTGAATAATATATGGATGATGTCTAATAGGAAATGTTCGATCTGCGTCACCCGGTGAATCATGTTTTTTTGGAAAGTTTGGTTAATGTTTTCCATGCCTAGCAAATGAAAACATGCTGGTGTCGGTCGAAACACAACTTCGGTTCATCTCGAACGAAAAAACCTAGCCGACCTACATTGTAAATTTTTACGGCAACACCGTACAAAAAAGCATCCTCTACCATAAAAAAATATTATTGGCCAACGTTTGTAAAAAAAGTTGCGCAATGTCGGCTGGAAAATATCAATCGCGGCTTTACAACGACCGATGTTGGTTATTGTATTTTCTATTGAATCCCTGAATAATATATGGATGATGTCTATTAGGAAATGTTCGATCGGCGTCACCTGGTGATTTTATTTTAGACCTCGATCGGTAAGCTTTCATGGCCGACGTTGGCTGATATTTTTCAGCCGAAATTGTGCAATTTTTTTTACAAACGCTGGCCGATAACATTTTTTTACGGTAGAGGATGCTTTTTTGTTCGGTGTTGCCGTAAAAATTTACAATGTAGGTCGACTAGGTTTTTTCGTTCGAGCTCAACCGAAGTTGTGTTTCGACTGACACCAGCATGTTTTTGTTTGCTAGGCAAGCAAAACATTAGCCAACCTCGGCAAAAAAACATGATTCCCCGATACTGATCGAAAAAAAATGCTTGCCGACGTCTGCCCGGAAAGTTTACCGATCGAGGTTTGAAAAAGAAGTATCACCCGATGACGCCGATCGAACATTTTCTAATAGACATCACCCAAATATTATTCAGGGATTGAATAGAAAATACAATAGCCGATATCGATCATTGTATAGCCACGACTGATATTTTTCAGCCGACATTGTCCAATTTTTTTTACAAACGTTGGCCGATAATATTTTTTTACGGTAGAGGATGCTTTTTTATTCGGTGTTGCCATAAAAATTTACAATTTAGGTCAGTTAGGTTTTTTCGTTCGAGGTCAACCGAAAATGTGTTTCGACCAACACCAGCATGTTTTCATTTGCTAGGCATGGAAAACATTAACCAACCTCGGCAAAAAAACATGATTCCCCAATACTGAGAAAAAAAAATGCTAGCAGACGTCGGCCAGGAAAGTTTACCGATCGAGGTCTTACAAAAATCACCGGGTGACGCCGATCGAAAATTTCCTAATAGACATCATCCAAATATTATTCAAAGATTGAATAGAAAATACAATAATCGAAATCGGTCGTTGTAAAGTCACGTTTGATATTTTCTAGCCGACATTGCGCAATTTTTTTACAAACGCTGGCCAATAATATTTTTTTACGGTGGAGGATGTTTTTTTGTTCGGTGTTGCCGTAAAAATTTACAATGTACGTCGGCTAGGGTTTTTCGTTCGAGCTCAACCGAAGTTGTGGTTCGACCGACACCGGCATGTTTTCATTTGCTCAGCAACGAAAACTAATGCCCACCTCGGAAAAAAACTTGATTCACCGATACTGATCGAAAAAAATGCTAGCCGACGTCGGCCATGAAATTTTACCAATTGAGGTCTAAAATAAAACCACCGGGTGACGCCGATCGAACATTTCCTAATAGACATCATCCAAATATTATACAAGGATTGAATAGAAAATACAACAACCGACATCGGTCGTTGTAAAGCCGCGACTGATATTTTCCAGCCGACATTGCGCAATTTTTTTTACAAACGCTGGCCGATAATATTTTTTTATGGTAGATGATGCTTTTTTGTTCAGTGTTGCGTAAAAATTTACAATGTAGGTCGGCTAGATTCTTTCGTTCGAGCTCAACCGAAGTTGTGTTACGACCGACACCAGCATGTTGTCATTTGCTAGGCATAAAAAACATAAACCAACCTCGACAAAAGAACATGATTCCCCGATATTGATAAAAAAAAAATGCTAGCCGACATCAGCCCGGAAAGTTTACCGATCGAGGTCTGAAATAAAATCACCGGGTGAGGGCGATCGAACATTTCCTAATAGACATCATCCAAATATTATTCAGGGATTGAATAGAAAATTCAATAACCGACATCGGTCGTCGTAAAGCCGCGACTGATATTTTTCAGCCGAAATTGTGCAATTTTTTTACAAACGCTGGCCGATAATATTTGTTTACGGTAGATGATGCTTTTTTGTTCGGTGTTGCTGTAAAAATTTACAATGTAGGCCGGCTAGATTCTTTCGTTCGAGCTCAACCGAAGTTGTGTTACGACCGACACCAGCATGTTTTCATTTGCTAGGCATAAAAAACATAAACCAACCTCGGCAAAAGAACATGATTCCCCGATATTGATAAAAAAAATGCTAGCCGACATCAGCTAGGAAAGTTTACCGATCGAGGTCTAAAATAAAATCACCGGGTGACGCCGATCGAACATTTCCTAATAGACATCATCCAAATATTATTCAGGGATTGACTAGAAAATTCAATAACCGACATCGGTCGTTGTAAAGCCGCGACTGATATTTTTCAGCCGAAATTGTGCAATTTTTTTTACAAACGCTGGCCGATAATATTTTTTTATGGTAGATGATGCTTTTTTGTTCGGTGTTGCTGTAAAAATTTACAATGTAGGTCGGCTAGATTCTTTCGTTCGAGCTCAACCGAAGTTGTGTTACGACCGACACCAGCATGTTTTCATTTGGTAGGCATAAAAAACATAAACCAACCTCGACAAAAGAATATGATTCCCCGATATTGATAAAAAAAAATGCTACCCGACATCAGCCAGGAAAGTTTACCGATCGAGGTGATGAGAATCATGAAACTGGCCTAATACAGGCTAAAGGCCCAAGTGGAGAAGGACGAAGGCCCAAGTGGAGAAGGATGAAGGCCCAAGTGGAGAAGGATGAAGGCCCAGAGGCAGAGACACTATTAAGACTATTAATTGTTGCTGAAGGCCCAAACTAATTTGAAGGCTCAAGTTAAATAAGTTTTTAGTTATAATTTATTTTTATTCTAATTTTGGCCCAAACTGTTTAGAAGGCCCATGTCTATTTTTATCTTTTAGTTCAGATACACTATAAGTATTGGTTTTTGTTTTGAATAAAAAAAACTTTTGGACATTTGATAAAATTTGGTGAGAGTTTCTCTCTGAGTTCCTTGTTGAACCAATCTCAGACTTATCAAGGTAATCCTTGTGGCGTCTACCCTGACTTATCTTCCTTCACCGGAAGTGGCGTCATCCAAACCTCCGTAGCCTGTATCAAACGATCCACTCCTACTCAGGTTCACATCATCTGGTATCAGAGCTTCGGCTCTTGATACAGGTTCTATCTTATCCTATTATTTTTTCTTTGTAATTTGTCCAGGTTCGTGTTTTTTCCTTGTTCTGTTATTTGTTTTTCTTGTTTGCGTCTTGTTGCGTTCTTGTTTGTGTCTTTGTTTCGTTCTTGTTCTTGTCACGTTTGTGTTCTTGTTGTTGTTCTTGTTTCTAGTGTCTTTCAGACTTTGTGTCGTAAAAAAAAATTATTTGGGTTCTGTTTCAAGTAAAAAAAAAGTTGCAGAAATTTTGAAGAAAAAAAAAGAGAAGAAAAGAAGAAAGAGAAAAAAGAGAAAGTGGGTGTTTGATCTTTCAACACGAAATTGAGGCAGTTACAGGCTTTTTTTTTGGCAGAAAATCGTGTACCAAATCCCCTTATCTAGATTCTCCTCTGAATTCTGAGCGTTTTGATATATAGTGGGCCTCAAACGGACAACCGTAGCAAAAGTTATGAGCATTTGAAGTTTACTTGTCATATCTGTTATCTTATCTGTTATCCTATCTGTTATCTTATTTGTTATCATATCTGTTATCCAAATTAAATCTAATTTGTTATCCAAATCTGATCTATTATCCAAATCAAATCAAATCAATTTTTTTATCCAAATCAGATTTGTTATCCAAATCTAATCTGTTATCCAAATCAAATCCAATCTGCTATCCAAATCAAGTCCAAGTTGTTATCCCAAATCAAATCTGTTACTCTGATAATTATATTGTCTTTCCTTTTATTTGATATTACCTTGTGTGTCTAATTCGATCCATCCAGGAACTTAAGAGGGAGTGAGTGGTAAAAGGCAAGAGTGAAAACATCACACAAAAGCCTATATTCAGAGCATCAAACACGAGTGAACTACCATCAAACAGAGAAACACGTGAGTAGAGTGTGGTGAGGTCCTGAATTTTTTTTAAGTTACTGCAAAATTCTTTGTTCCTTAATCATGGCAAGAGCTGGTGACAATGGTGGTGTATATCATCAACTGGACGAATCTCAACGCTTATTTCTGGACGCGTGGACTACACAAATGCAACGTTTGTTGAACCGTAACAAAGAAAAGCCCTACAGACAAATAGCCAAATCTTCCTCATTTACTCTTAAACCTCTATCCCCTAGAGAAGTGTGTGATGACCAAATCAGAATGGAAGAAAAGAGAGAACAAGAGAAAGAAAATAGTGAGGCACTACAAAGGAATATGAAAAAGAAGAGTGATACACCCGAGGAAAAGAGTGATACACATGAGAGAAAATTTAATTATTTTGCAGAGGCGAGTGAAGTGACGAAAGTGTTACCTGCTCATGAACCACTCAATCTACAGTATTGCAAAGACAGTAAAATTTCTACTGATAATTCTAATGAGTTTACTATTTCTATTTCTCCTAGTGTTCAACCATTATTGCAGGAATTTAAAAATGTCTTTCCTAAGGAGATTCCTCATGGACTACCACCTTCAAGAGGCATAGAACATCAAGTTGATCTCCTCCCCGGAGCTTCATTGCCTAACAGGCCAACTTACAAAAGCAATCCCCAAGACACTCAACGTAAGGATGCACATGCCAAAGTTGAGTATGTGAAAACATTGTATGACCAAGTAAAGGTGCAAATTGCAAAGAAGAACGAAAGCTATGTCAAGCAAGCCCACAAGGAAAGGAAGGAAGTGGTACTTGAACACGGTGATGATCCTGAACATTTGAGGACAAATGTTTTCCAAGAAGGAGGGAATGATGAGAATCATGAAACTGGCCTAATACAGGCTAAAGGCCCAAGTGGAGAAGGACGAAGGCCCAAGTGGAGAAGGACAAAGCCCCCGAGTGGAGAAGGATGAAGGCCCAAGTGGAGAAGGATGAAGGCCCAGAGGCAGAGACACTATTAAGACTATTAATTGTTGCTGAAGGCCCAAACTAATTTGAAGGCTCAAGTTAAATAAGTTTTTAGTTATAATTTATTTTTATTCTAATTTTGGCCCAAACTGTTTAGAAGGCCCATGTCTATTTTTATCTTTTAGTTCAGATACACTATTAGTATTGGTTTTTGTTTGGAATAAAAAAAACTTTTGGACATTTGATAAAATTTGGTGAGAGTTTCTCTCTGAGTTCCTTGTTGAACCAATCTCAGACTTATCAAGGTAATCCTTGTGGCGTCTACCCTGACTTATCTTCCTTCACCGGAAGTGGCGTCATCCAAACCTCCGTAGCCTGTATCAAACGATCCACTCCTACTCAGGTTCACATCACGAGGTCTAAAATAAAATCACCGGGTGAAGGCGATCGAACATTTCCTAACAGACATCAACCAAATATTATTCAGGGATTGAATAAAAAATTCAATAGCCGACATCGGTCGGTGTAAAGCCCCGACTGATATTTTTCAGCCGAAATTGTGCAATTTTTTTTACAAAGGCTAACCGATAATATTTTTTTACGGTAGAGGATGCTTTTTTGTACGGTGTTGCCGTAAAAATTTGCAATGTAGGTTGGCTAGGTTTTTTCGTTCGAGCTGAACCAAAGTTGTGCTTCGACCGACACCAGCATGTTTTCATTTGCTAGGCATGCAAAACATTAACCAAACTTGGAAAAAATAACAGGATTCCCCGATACTAATCGAAAAAATGCTGGCCGACGTCGGCCAGGAAAGTTTACCGATCGAGGTCAAAAATAATATCACCGGGTGACGCCGAACGAACATTTCCTATTAGACATCTTCCATATATTATTTAGGGATTGAATAGAAAATACAATAACAGACATCAGTCGTTGTAAAGTTGCGACTGATATTTTCCTGCCGACATTGCACAATTTTTTTTACAAATGCTGGTCGATAATATTTTTTTACGTTAGAGGATGCCTTTTTGTTCGGTGTTGTCGTAAAAATTTACAATGTAGGTAGGCTAGGATTTTCATTCGAGCTCAACCGAATTTGTGGTTCGACCGACACCAGCATGTTTTCATTTGCTAGGCGTGGAAAACATAAACCAACCTCGGCAAAAAAACATGATTCCCTGATACTGATCGAAAAAAATGCTAGCCGACGTCGGCCTGGAAAGTTTACCGATCGAGGTCTAAAATAAAATCACTGGGTGACGTCGATCGAACATTTCCTAAAAGACATCATCCAAATATTATTCAGGGATTGAATAGAAAATACAATAACCGACATCGGTCGTTGTAAAGCCGCGACTCATATTTTCCAGCCGACATTGCGCAAATTTTTTTACAAACGCTGGCCGACAATATTTTTTTATGGTAGAGGATGCTTTTTTGTTCGGTGTTGCCGTCAAAATTTACAATCTACGTCGGCTAGGTTTTTTCGTTTGACCTCAATCGAAGTTGTGGTTCGACCGACACCGGCATGTTTTCCTTTGCTCGGCAACGAAAACATTAGCCCACCTCGAAAAAAAAAACATGATTCCCCGATACTGATCGAAAAAAATGCTAGCCGACGTCTGCCCGGAAAGTTTACCGATCAAGGTTTTAAAAAGAAGTATCACCCGATGACGCCGATCGAACATTTCCTAATAGACATCTTCCAAATATTATTCAGGGATTGAATAGAAAATAAAATTGTCGACATCGATCATTGTAAAGCCGTGACTGATATTTTCCTGCCGACATTGCACAATTTTTTTTACAAACGCTGGTCGATAATATTTTTTTACGGTAGAAGATGCCTTTTGGTTCGGTGTTGCCGTAAAAATTTACAATGTAGGTCGGCTAGGTTTTTTCGTTCGAGCTCAACCGAAGTTGTGTTTCGACCGACACCAGCATGTTTTCATTTGCTAGTCATGGAAAACATTAACCAACCTCGGCAAAAGAACATGATTCCCCGATACAAATCGAAAAAAATGCTAGCTGACGTCTGACCAGAAAGTTTACCGATCTAGGTTTGAAAAAGAAGTATCACCGGATCGAAACGCTCGAAATTGAAAACAGAAGCTCTGTGCAAATTCAAAAGATAATAAGTTTTTACTCGGATGTCCGATTGAGTCCCGTAATATATCGAAACACTCGAAATTGAAAACAGAAGCTCGTACCCAATTCAAACGACAACAAATTTTTACTCGAATGTCCGATGGAGTCCCGTAATATATCGAGACACTCGAAATTGAAAACAGAAGCTCTGAGCAAATTCAAACGACAATAACTTTTTACTCGAATGTTCGATAAAGTCCCGTAATATATCGAGATGCTCGAAATTGAAAACAGAAGCTCTGAGCAAATTCAAACGACAATAACATTTTACTCGGATGTCAGATGGAGTCCCGTAATAGATTGAGACGATCGAAATTGATTTTCGAAGCACTGAGCAAATTCAAAACGACAATAACTTTTTACTCGAATGTCCGATTAAGTACCGTAATATATTGAGACGCTCCAAATTGAAAACGGAAGCTCGTACCAAATTCAAACGACAATAATTTTTTACTCGGATGTCCGATGGAGTCTCGTAATATAGTGAGACGCTCGAAATTGAAAACAGAAGCTCTAAGCAAATTCTAACGATAATAACTTTTTACTCCGATGTTCGATTGAGTCCAGTAATATATCGAGACGCTCGTAGTTGAAAGCGGAAGCTCGTAGCAAATGCAAACCGCAATAACTTTTAACTCAGATGTCCGATTGAGTGCCGTAATAGATCGAGACGATCGAAATTGAAATCAGAAGCCTGTAGCAAATGCAAACGGAATTAACATTTTACTCGGATGTTCGATTGAGTCACGTAATACATCGAAACGCTCGAAATTGAAAACAAAAGCTCTGTGCAAATTCAAAAGATAATAAGTTTTTTTTCGGATGTCCGATTGAGTCCTGTAATATATCGAGACGCTCGAAATTGAAAACAGAAGCTCGTACCCAATTCAAACGACAATAAATTTTTACTCGAATGTCCGATGGAGTCCCATAATATATCGAGACACTCGAAATTGAAAACAGAAGCTCTGAGCAAATTCAAACGACAATAACTTTTTACTCAAATGTTCGATGAAGTCCCGTAATATATCCAGATGCTCGAAATTGAAAACAGAAGCTCTGAGCAAATTCAAACGACAATAACTTTTTACTCGGATGTCAGATGGAGTCCCGTAATAGATTGAGACGATCGAAATTGATTTCCGAAGCTCTGAGCAAATTCAAACGACAATAACTATTTACTCGAATGTCCGATTAAGTCCCGAAATATATCGAGACGCTCAAAATTGAAAACAGAAGCTATGAGCAAAATCTAACAACAATAACGTTTTACTCGGATGTCCAATTGAGTCCTGTAATATATCGAAACGCTCCAAATTGAAAACGGAAGCTCTGAACAAATTCTAACAACAATATCTTTTTACTCCGATGTCCGATTGAGTCTCGTAATATATCGAGACACTCAAAATTGAGAATAGAAGCTCTGAGCGAATTCAAACGACAATAACTTTTTACTCGGATGTCCGATTGAGTCCCGTAATATATCGAGACACTCAAAATTGAGAATAGAAGCTCTGAGCGAATTCAAACGACAATAACTTTTTACTCGGATGTCCGATTGAGTCCCGTAATATATTGAGACGCTCCAAATTGAAAACAGATCTCGTAGCAAATTCAAACAGAAGCTATGAGCAAAATCTAACGACAATAACTTTTTACTCGGATGTTCGATTGAGTCCCGTAATATATCGAGACCCTCCAAATTGAAAATGGAAGCACTAAACAAATTCTAACGACAATAACTTTTTACTCCGATGTTCGATTGAGTCCAGTAATATATCGAGACGCTCGTAGTTGAAAGCGGAAGCTCGTAGCAAATGTAAACCGCAATAACTTTTAACTCGAAATTGAAAACGGAAGCTCGTACCAAATTCAAACGACAATAACTTTTTACTTGAATGTCCGATGGAGTCCCGTAATATATCAGGACGCTCGAAGTTGAAACCAGAAGCTCTAATTAAATTCAAAAGACAATTGCTTTTTACACGGATGTCTGTTGGAATCCTGTAATAGATTGAGACGATCAAAATTGATTACCGAAGCTCTGAGCAAATTCAAACGACAATAACTTTTTACTCAGATATCGGATTGAGTCCCGTAATATATTGAGACGCTCCAAATTGAAAACGGAAGCTCGTAGCAAATTCAAACGACAATAATTTTTTACTCGTATGTCCGATTGAGTTCTGTAATATATCGAAACCCTCGAAATTGAAAACAGAAGCTCATACCAAATTCAAACGACAATAACTTTTTACTCGAATGTCCGATTGAGTCCCGTAATATATCGAGACGCTCGAAATTGAAAATGTAAGCTCGTTGCAAATTCAAGCGACAATAATTTTTTACACGGATGTCCGATGGAGACCCATAATATATCGAGATGCTCTAAAATGAAAATAGAAGCTATGAGCAAATACAAACGACAATAACTTTTTACTCGGATGTCCGATGGAGTCCCGTAATAGATGGAGACGATCAAAATTGATTACCGAAGCTCTGAGCAAAGTCAAACGACAATAACTTTTTACTCGGATATCCAATTGAGTCCTGAATATATTGAGACGCTCCAAATTGAAAACGGAAGCTTGTAGCAAATTCAGTCGACAATAATTTTTTACTCGGATGTCCGATTGAGTCCCGTAATATATCGAGACGCTCGAAATTGAAAACGGAAGCTCGTAGCAAATTCAGTTGACAATAATTTTTTACTCGGATGCCCGATTGAGTCCCGTAATATATCGAGACGCCCGAAATTGAAAACGGAAGCTCGTTGCAAATTCAAACGACAATAATTTTTTACTCGGATGTCCGATGGAGACCCATAATATATCGAGATGCTCGAAATTGAGAATTGAAGCCCTGAGCATATTCAAACGACAATAACTTTTTACTCGAATGTCCAATAGAGTCCCGTAATATATTGAGACCCTCCAAATTGAAAACGGAATCTTGTACCAAATTCAAACGACAATAATTTTTTACACGGATGTCCGATTGAGTTCCGTAATATATCGAGATGCTCGAAATTGAGAATTGAAGCTCTGAGCATATTCAAACGACAATAACTTTTTACTCGAATGTCCAATAGAGTCCCGTAATATATTGAGACGCTCCAAATTGAAAACGGAAGCTCGTAGCAAATTCAGACGACAATAATTTTTTACTCGGATGTCCGATTGAGTCCCGTAATATATCGAGACGCTCGAAATTGAAAATGTAAGCTCGTTGCAAATTCAAGCGACAATAATTTTTTACACGGATGTCCGATGGAGACCCGTAATATAGCGAGACGCTCTTATTGAAAATAGAAGCTCTAAGCAAATTCTAACGACAATAAATTTTTACTCTGATGTTCGATTGAGTCCAGTAATATATCGAGACGATCGAAATTGAAATCAGAAGCTTGTAGCAAATGCAAACGGAATTAACATTTTACTCGGATGTTCGATTGAGTCACGTAATACATCGAAACGCTCGAAATTGAAAACAAAAGCTCTGTGCAAATTCAAAAGATAATAAGTTTTTACTCGGATGTCCGATTGAGTCCCGTAATATATCGAGACGCTTGAAATTGAAAACAGAAGTTCGTACCCAATTCAAACGACAATAAATTTTTACTCGAATGTCCAATGGAGTCCCGTAATATATCGAGACCCTCGAAATTGAAAACAGAAGCTCTGAGAAAATTCAAACAACAATAACTTTTTACTCGAATGTTCGATGAAGTCCCGTAATATATCGAGATGGTCGAAATTGAAAACAGAAGCTCTGAGCAAATTCAAACGACAATAAATAACTTTTTACTCGGATGTCAGATGGAGTCCCGTAATAGATCGAGACGATCGAAATTGATTTTCGAAGCTCTGAGCAAATTCAAACGACAATAACTTTTTACTCGAACGTCCGATTAAGTCCCGAAATATATCGAGACGCTCGAAATTGAAAACAGAAGCTATGAGCAAAATCTAACGACAATAACGTTTTACTAAGATGTCCGATTGAGTCCCGTAATATATCGAAACGCTCCAAATTGAAAACAGAAGCTTTGAACAAATTCGAACGACAATAACTGTTTACTCCGATGTCCGATTGAGTCTCGTAATATATCGAGACACTCAAAATTGATAATAGAAGCTCTGAGCGAATTCAAACGACAATAACTTTTTACTCGGATGTCCGATTGAGTCCCGTAATACATCGAAACGCTCCAAATTGAAAACAGAAGCTCTGTGCAAATTCAAAAGATAATAAGTTTTTACTTGGATGTCCCATTGAGTCCCGTAATATATCTAGACGCTCGAAAATGAAAACAGAAGCTCGTACCCAATTCAAACGACAATAAATTTTTACTCAGATGTCCGATTGAGTCCCGTAATATATCGAGACGCTCGTAATTGAAAACAGAAGCTTTTAACAAATTCTAACAATAATAACTTTTTACTTGAATGTCCAATGGAGTCCTGTAGTATATCGAGATGCCCGAAATTGAAAACAGAAGATCTGGGCAAATTTAAACGACAATAACTTTTTACTCGGATGTCAAATGGAGTCCCGTAATAGATTGAGACGATCGGAATTGATTTCCGAAGCTCTGAGCAAATTCAAACGACAATAACTTTTTTCTCGAATGTCCGATTAAGTCTCGAAATATATCGAGACGCTCGAAATTGAAAACATAAGCTATGAGCAAAATCTAACGACAATAACGTTTTACTCGGATGTCCGATTGAGTCCCGTAATATATCGAAACGATCCAAATTGAAAACGGGAGCTCTGAAAAAATTCTAACGACAATAACTTTTTACTCCGATGTCCGATTGAGTCCCGTAATATATCGAGACACTCAAAATTGAGAATAGAAGCTCTGAGCGAATTCAAACGACAATAACTTTTTACTCGGATGTCCGATTGAGTCCCGTAATATATTGAGACGCTCCAAATTGAAAACGGAAGCTCGTAGCAAATTCAAATAGAAGCTATGAGCAAAATCTAACAACAATAACTTTTTACTCGGATGTCCGATTGAGTCCCGTAATATATCGAGACGCTCCAAATTGAAAACGGAAGCACTGAACAAATTCTAACGACAATAACTTTTTGCTCTGATGATCGATTGAGTCCAGTAATATATCGAGACGCTCGTAGTTGAAAGCGGAAGCTTGTAGCAAATGCAAACTGCAATAACTTTTAACTCAGAAGCTTGTAGCAAATGCAAACGGCAATAACATTTTACTCGAATGTTCTATTTAGTCACGTAATGCATCAAAATGCTCGAAATTGAAAACAGAAGCTCGGTGCAAATTCAAACGACAATTAGTTTTTACTCGGATGTCCGATTGAGTCCCGTAATATATCGAGACGCTCGAAATTGAAAACGGAAGCTTGTTCTAAATTCAAACGACAATCATTTTTTACTCGGATGTCCGATGGAGTCCCGTAATATATCGAGACGCTCGAAATTGAAAACAGAAGCTCTGAGCAAATTCAAACGACAATAACTTTTTTTTCGAATGTCCGATGGAGTCCCGTAATATATCGAGACGCTCCTAATGGAAAACAGAGGCTCTGAAAAAAATTCTAACAACAATAACTTTTTATTCTGATGTTCGATTGAGTCCAGTAATATATCAAGACGCTCGTAGTTGAAAGCGGAAGCTCGTAGCAAATGCAAACCGCAATAACTTTTAACTCGGATGTCCGATTGAGTCCCATCATAGATCGAGACGATCCAAATTGAAATCAGAAGCTTGTTGCAAATGCAAACTGCAATAACATTTTACTCGGATGTTCAATTGAGTCACGTAATACATCGAGACACTCGAAATTGAGAATATATGCTGTAAGCAAATTCAAACGACAATAAGTTTTTACTCGGATGTCCGATTGAGTCCCGTAATATATCGAGACACTCGAAATTGAGAATAGAAGCTTTGAGCAAATTCAAACGACAATAACATTTTACTTGGATGCCCGATTGAGTCCCGTAATATATTGAGACGCTCCACATTGAAAACGGAAGCTCGTGACAATAATTTTTTACTCGGATTTCCGATTGAGTCCCGTAATATATCGAGACGCTCAAAATTGAAAACGGAAGCTCGTACTAAAAGCAAACGACAATAACTTTTTACTCGAATGTCCGATGGAGTCCCGTAATATATCAAGATGCTCGAAATTGAAAACAAAAGCTCTGAGCAAATTCAACCGACAATAACTTTTTACTCGGATGTCCGATGGAGTCCCGTAATAGATTGAGACGATCGAAATAGATTACCAAAGCTTTGAGCATATTCAAACGACAATAACCTTTTACTCGGATGTTCGATGGAGTCCCGTAATAGATTGAGACGATCGAAATTGATTACCGAAGCTCTGAGCATATTCAAATGACAATAACTTTTTACTCGGATGTCCGATTGTGTCCCGTAATATATCGAGACGCTCGTAATTGAAAACAGAAGCTCTAAACAAATTGCAACGACAATAAAATTTTACTTCGATGTCCGATTGAGTTTCGTAATATATCAAGACACTCGAAATTGAGAATAGAAGCTCCAAGCAAATTCAAACGACAATAACTTTTTACTCGGATGTCCGATTGAGTCCCGTAATATATTGAGACGCTCCAAATTGAAAACAGAAGCTCTGAACAAATTCTAACGACAATAACTTTTTACTCCGATGTCCGATTGAGTCCCGTAATATATCGAGACACTCAAAATTGAGAATGGAAGCTCTGAGCGAATTCAAACGACAATAACTTTTTACTCGGATGTCAAATGGAGTCCCGTAATAGATTGAGACGATCGAAATTGATTTCCGAAGCTCTGAGCAAATTCAAACGACAATAACTTTTTTCTCGAATGTCCGATTAAGTCCCGAAATATATCGAGACGCTCGAAATTGAAAACAGAAGCTATGAGCAAAATCTAACGACAATAACGTTTTACTCGGATGTCCGATTGAGTCCCGTAATATATCGAAACGCTCCAAATTGAAAACGGAAGCTCTGAACAAATTCTAACGACAATAACTTTTTACTCCGATGTCCGATTGAGTCCCGTAATATATCGAGACACTCAAAATTGAGAATGGAAGCTCTGAGCGAATTCAAACGACAATAACTTTTTACTCGAATGTCCGATTGAGTCCCATAATATATTGAGACGCTCCAAATTGAAAACGGAAGCTCGTAGCAAATTCAAATAGAAGCTATGAGCAAAATCTAACAACAATAAATTTTTACTCGGATGTCCGATTGAGTCCCGTAATATATCGAGACGCTCCAAATTGAAAACGGAAGCACTGAACAAATTCTAACGACAATAACTTTTTGCTCTGATGATCGATTGAGTCCAGTAATATATCGAGACGCTCGTAGTTGAAAGCGGAAGCTTGTAGCAAATGCAAACTGCAATAACTTTTAACTCAGAAGCTTGTAGCAAATGCAAAGGCAATAACATTTTACTCGAATGTTCTATTTAGTCACGTAATGCATCAAAATGCTCGAAATTGAAAACAGAAGCTCGGTGCAAATTCAAACGACAATTAGTTTTTACTCGGATGTCCGATTGAGTCCCTTCATATATCGAGACGCTCGAAATTGAAAACGGAAGCTTGTACTAAATTCAAACGACAATCATTTTTTACTCGGATGTCCGATGGAGTCCCGTAATATATCGAGACGCTCGAAATTGAAAACAGAAGCTCTGAGCAAATTCAAACGACAATAACTTTTTTTTCGAATGTCCGATGGAGTCCCGTAATATATCGAGACGCTCGTAATGGAAAACAGAGGCTCTGAAAAAAATTCTAACAACAATAACTTTTTATTCTGATGTTCGATTGAGTCCAGTAATATATCAAGACGCTCGTAGTTGAAAGCGGAAGCTCGTAGCAAATGCAAACCGCAATAACTTTTAACTCGGATGTCCGATTGAGTCCCATCATAGATCGAGACGATCCAAATTGAAATCAGAAGCTTGTTGCAAATGCAAACTGCAGTAACATTTTACTCGGATGTTCGATTGAGTCACGTAATACATCGAGACACTTGAAATTGAGAATATATGCTCTAAGCAAATTCAAACGACTATAAGTTTTTACTCGGATGTCCGATTGAGTCCCGTAATATATCGAGACACTCGAAATTGGGAATAGAAGCTTTGAGCAAATTCAAACGACAATAACATTTTACTTGGATGCCCGATTGAGTCCCGTAATATATTGAGACGCTCCACATTGAAAACGGAAGCTCGTAGCAAATTCGAACGACAATAATTTTTTACTCGGATTTCCGATTGAGTCCCGTAATATATCGAGACGCTCAAAATTGAAAACGGAAGCTCGTACTAAAAGCAAACGACAATAACTTTTTACTCGAATGTCCGATGGAGTCCCGTAATATATCAAGATGCTCGAAATTGAAAACAAAAGCTCTGAGCAAATTCAACCGACAATAACTTTTTACTCGGATGTCCGATGGAGTCCCGTAATAGATTACCAAAGCTTTGAGCATATTCAAACGACAATAACCTTTTACTCGGATGTTCGATGGAGTCCCGTAATAGATTGAGACGATAGAAATTGATTACCGAAGCTCTGAGCATATTCAAATGACAATAACTTTTTACTCGGATGTCCGATTGTGTCCCGTAATATATCGAGACGCTCGTAATTGAAAACAGAAGCTCTAAACAAATTGCAACGACAATAAATTTTTACTTCGATGTCCGATTGAGTTTCGTAATATATCAAGACACTCGAAATTGAGAATAGAAGCTCCGAGCAAATTCAAACGACAATAACTTTTTACTCGGATGTCCGATTGAGTCCCGTAATATATTGAGACGCTCCAAATTGAAAACGGAAGCTCGTAGCAAATTCAAAGAGAAGCTATGAGCAAAAATCTAACGACAATAACTTTTTACTCGGATGTCCGATTGAGTCCCGTAATATATCGAGACGCTCCAAATTGAAAACGGAAGCACTGAACAAATTCAAACGACAATAACTTTTTACTCCGATGTTCGATTGAGTCCAGTAATATATCGAGACGTTCGTAGTTGAAAGCGGAAGCTCGTAGCAAATGCAAACCGCAATAACTTTTAACTCGGATGTCCGATTGAGTCCCGTCATAGATCGAGACAATCGAAATTGAAATCAGAAACTTGTAGCAAATGCAAGCGGCAATAACATTTTACTCGGATGTTCTATTGAGTCACGTAATACATCGAAATGCTCGAAATTGAAAACAGAAGCTCTGTGCAAATTCAAACAACAATTAGTTTTTACTCGGATGTCCGATTGAGTCCCGTAATATATCGAGACGCTCGAAATTGAAAACGGAAGCTTGAACCAAATTCAAACGACAATAATTTTTTACTCGGATGTCCGATGGAGTCTTGTAATATATCAAGACGCTCGAAATTGAAAACAGATGCTCTGAGCAAATTCAAACGACAATAACTTTTTTCTCGAATGTCCGATGGAGTGCCGTAATGTATCGAGATGCTCGTAGTTGAAAACAAAAGCTATGAGCCAAATCAAACAACAATAACATTTTACTCGGATGTCGGATGGAGGCTCGTAATCTATCGATACGCTCGAAATTGAAAACAAAAGCTATGAGCCAAATAGAACGATAATAACTTTTTACTCGAATGTCCGATGTAATCCCGTAATATATCGAGACGCTCGAAATTGGAAACAGAATCTATGAGCAAAATCTAACGACAATAACTTTTTACTAGAATGTCCGATTGTGTAGCGGAATATATCGAGATGCTCGTAATTGAAAACAAAAGCTTTGAACAAATTCAAATGACAATAAATTTTTACTCTGATGTCCGATTGAGTCTCGTTATATATCGAGACGCTCTTAGTTGAAAATGAAAGCTCGTAGCAAATGCAAACCGCAATAACTTTTAATTCGGATGTTCGGTTGAGTCCCGTATTAGATCGAGACGATCGAAATTGAAATCAGATGCTTGTAGCAAATGCAAACGGCAATAACATTTAACTCGGATGTTCGATTGAGTCACGTAATACATCGAAACGCTCAAAATTGAAAACAGAAGCTATAAGGAAATTCAAACGACAATAACTTTTTACTCGGATGTCCGATTGAGTCCCGTAATATATCGAGACACTCAAAATTGAGAATAAGAGATCTGAGCAAATACAAACGACAATAACTTTTTACTCGGATGTCCGATTGAGTTCCGTAATATATTGAGACGCACCAAATGGAAAACGGAGGCTCGTAGCAAATTCAAACGACAATAATTTTTTACTCGGATGTCCGATTGAGTCCCGTAATATATCGAGACGCTCGAAATTGAAAACAGAAGCTCGTACCAAATTCAAATGACAATAACTTTTTACTCAAATGTCCGATGGACACCCGTAATAGGTCGAGATGCTCAAAATTGAAAACAGAAGCTCTGAGCAAATTCAAACGACAATAACTTTTTACTCGGATATCCGATGGAGTCTCGTAATAGATTGAGACTATCGAAATTGATTATCGAAGCTCTGAACAAATTCAAACGACAATAACTTTTTACTCGGATGTCCGATTAAGACCCGTAATATATCGAGACGTTCGTAATTGAAACGGAAGCTCTGAACAAATTCTAACGACAATAACTTTTTACTCCGATGTTCGATTGAGTGCAGTAATATATCGAGACGATCGTAGTTGAAAGCGAAAGCTCGTAGCAAATGCAAACCTAAATTACTTTAACTCGGATGTCCAATTGAGTCTCGTAATAGATCGAGACGATCGAAATTGAAATCAGATGCTTGTAGCAAATGCAAACGACAATAACATTTTACTTGGATGTTCCATTGAGTCACGTAATACATCGAAACGCTCGAAATTCAAAACAGAAGCTCTATACAAATTCAAACGACAATAAGTTTTTACTCGGATGTCCGATTGAGTCCCGTAATATATCGAGACGCTTGAAATTGAAAATGGAAGCTTGTACCATATTCAAACGACAATAATTTTTTACTCGGATGTCCGATTGAGTCCTGTAATATATCGAGATGCTCGAAATTGAGAAAAGAAGCTTTGAGCAAATTCAAACGATAATAACTTTTTACTCGGATGTCCGATTGAGTCCCGTAATATATTGAGACGCTCCAAATTGAAAACGGAGCTCGTAGCAAATTCAAACGATAATAATTTTTAACTCGGATGTCCGATTGAGTCCCGTAATATATTGAGACGCTCGAAATTGAAAATGGAAGCTCGTACGAAATTCAAACGACAATAACTTTTTACTCGAATGTCCGATGGAGTCCTGTAATATATCGAGACGCTCGAAGTTGAAAACAGAAGCTCTGAGCAAATTCAAACGACAATTACTTTTTACTCGGATGTCCGATGGAGTCCTGTAATAGATTGAGACGATCGAAATTGATTACCGAAGCTCTGAGAAAATTCAAACGACAATAAATTTTTACTCGGATGTCGGATGGAGTCTCGTTATATATCGAGACGTTCGTAATTGAAAACAGAAGCTCTGAACAAATTCTAACGACAATAACTTTTTACTCCAATGTTCGATTGAGCCCAGTAATATATCGAGACGCTCGTAGTTGAAAGCGGAAGCTCGTAGCAAATGCAAACCGGAATAACTTTTAATTCAAATGTCCGATTGAGTCCCGTAATAGATTGAGACGATCGAAATTAATTTCCGAAGCTCTGAGCAAATTCAAACGACAATAACTTTTTACTCAAATGCCCGATGAAGTCCTGAAATATATCGAGACGCTCGAAATTGAAAACAAAAGCTATGAGCAAAATCTAACGACAATAACGTTTTACTCGGATGTCCGATTGAGTCCCGTAATATATCGAAATGCTCCAAATTTAAAACGGAAGCTCTGAACAAATTCTAACGACAATAACTTTTTACTCCGATGTCCGATTGAGTCCCGTTATATATCGAGACACTCGAAATTGAGAATAGAAGCTCTGAGCAAATTCAAACGACAATAACTTTTTACTCGGATGTCCAATTGAGTCCCGTAATATATTGAGACGCTCCAAATTGAAAACGAAAGCTCGTAGCAAATTCAAACAAAAGCTATGAGCAAAATCTAACGACGATAACTTTTTACTCGGATGTTCGATTGAGTCCCGTAATATATTGAGACACTCCAAATTGAAAACGAAAGCACTGAACAAATTCTAACGACAATAACTTTTTACTCCGATGTTCGATTGAGTCCAGTAATATATCGAGACGCTCGTAGTTGAAAGCGGAAGCTCGTAGCAAATGCAAACCGCAATAACTTTTAACTCGGATGTCCGATTGAGTCCCGTAATAGATCAAGACGATCGAAATTGAAATCAGAAGCTTGTAGCAAATGCAAACGGCAATAAAATTTTACTCGGATGTTCGATTGAGTCACGTAATACATTGAAACACTCGAAATTGAAAACAGAGGCTCTGTGCAAATTCAAGCGACAATAAGTTTGATGTGAATCTTACGAGGCGGATCATTTGATACAGGCTACGAAGGTTTGGATGACGCCACTTCCGGTGAAGGAAGATAAGTCAGGGTAGATGCCACTTCCGGTGAAGGAAGATAAGTCTGTGTAGACGCCACAAGGATTACCTTGATAAGTCTGAGATTGGTTCAACAAGGAACTCAGAGAGAAACTCTCACCAAATTTTATCAAATGCCAAAAGTTTTCTTTATTGAAAATAAAACCCAATACTTATAGTGTATCTGAACAAAAAGATAAAAATAGACATGGGCCTTCTAAACAGTTTGGGCCAAAATTACAATAAAAATAAATTATAACTTAAAACTTATTTAACTTGGGCCTTCAAATTAATCTGGGCCTTCAGCAACAATTAATAGTCTTGATAGTGTCTCTGCCTCTGGGCCTTCATCCTTCTCCACTCGGGGGCTTTATCCTTCTCCACTTGGGCCTTCGCCCTTCTCCACTTGGGCCTTTAGCCTGTATTTGGTCAATTTCAAGATTCTCATCATTCCCTCCTTCTTGGAAAACATTTGCCCTCAAATGTCTAAGATCATCACCGGGTTCAAGTACCACTTCCTTCCTTTTCTTGTGGGCTTGCTTGGCATAGCTTTCATTCTTCTTTGCAATTTGCACCTTCACTTGGTCATACAATTTTTTTACATACGCAACTTTGGTCTGTGCATCCTTATGCTGAGTCTCTTGGGGCTTGCTGTTGGAAGTTGGCCTGTTAGGCAATGAAGCTTCTGGAAGGAGATCAACTTGATGTTCTATGCCCTTGAAGGTGGCAGTCCATGAGGAATCTCCATAGGAAAGACATTTTTAAATTCCTGCAATAAGGGTTGAACACTAGGAGAAATAGAAATAGTAAACTCATTAGAATTATCAGTAGAAATTTTACTGTCTTTGCAATACTGTAGATTGAGTGGTTCATGAGCAGGTAACACTTTCCTCACTTCACTCGCCTCTGCAAAATAATTAAATTTTCTCTCATGTGTATCACTCTCTCTCTTATGTGTATCACTCTTTTCCTCGGGTGTATCACTCTTCTTTTTCATATTCCTTTGTGGTGCCTCACTATTTTCTTTCTCTTGTTCTCTCTTTTCTCTCATTCTAATTTGGTCATCACACACTTCTCTAGGGGATAGAGGTTTAAGAGTAAACGAGGAAGATTTGGCTATTCGTCTGTAGGGCTCTTCTTTGTTACGGTTCAACAAACGTTGCATTTGTGTAGTCCACGGGTCCAGAAATAAGCGTTGAGATTCGTCCAGTTGATGATATACACCACCATTGTCACCAGCTCTTGCCATGATTAAGGAACAAAGAATTTTGCAGTAAATTAAAAAAAAATTCAGGACCTCACCACACTCTACTCACGTGTTTCTCTCTTTGATGGTAATTCACTCGTGTTTGATGCTCTCAATATAGGCTGTTGTGTAATGTTTTCACTCTTGCCTTTTACCACTCATGTTCTCTCTTAAGTTCCTGGATGGACCAAATTAGACACACAAGGTAATATAAAATAAAAGGAAAGACAATATAATTATCACAGACTGAGTAACAGATTTGATTTGGGATAAAAACTTGGACTTGATTTGGATAGCAGATTGGATTTGATTTGGATAATATATTAGATTTGATTTGGATAACATATTAGATTGGATTTGGATAACAAATTTAGATTTAATTTGGATAACAAATATGATAACAAATAAGATAGCAGATAAGATAACAGATAAGATAACAAATATGACCAGTAAACTTCAAATGTTCATAACTTTTGTTACGGTTGTCTGTTTGAGGCCCACTATATATCAAAACACTCAGAATTCAGAGGAGAATCTAGTTAAGTGGATATGGTCCACGATTTTCTTGCCAAAAGAAAAACCTGTAACTGCCTCAATTTCGTGTTCAAAGATCAAACACCCACTTTCTTTCTCTTTATTTTTTTCAAAATTTCTGCAACTTTTTTTTTAACTTGATACAGAACTCAAACATATTTTTTTTCTTTTTTGACACAAAGTCTGAAAGAAACAAGAAACAAAAACGACAACGAAACAAAGACACAAACAAGAATGCAACAAGACACAAACAAGAAAACAAATAACAGAACAAGGACAAAAAACTAGAACGCAACAAATTCAAACAGAATCGAGATGAGTCCCGTAAGATTGATTCTCGTAATTGAACGAATGTCCGATTGAGTCCCGTAAGATATCGAGATGCTCGTAATTGAAAACAGAAGCTCTGAACAAATTCAAATGACAGTAAGTTTTTACTTGGATGTCCGATTGAGTCCCGTAATATATCGAGACGCTCGAAATTGAAAACGAAAGCTCGTACCAAATTCAAACGACAAGAGCTTTTTACTCGAATGTCCGATTGAGTCCCATAATATATCGAGATGCTCGAAATTGAAAACAGAAGCTCTGAGAAAATTCAAATGACAAAAACATTTTACTCGAATGTTCGATTGAGTCCCATAATATATCGAGACGCTCGTAATTGAAAACAGAAGCTCTGAACAAATTCAAACGACAATAAATTTTTACAAGGATGTTCGATTGTGTACCACAATATATCGAGACGCTCGTAATTGAAAATGAAAGCTCGTAGCAAATGCAAACCGCAATAACTTTTAACTCGGATGTCTGATTGAGTCCTGTAATAGATCGAGACGTTCGAAATTGAAATCAGATGCTTGTAGCAAATGCAAACGGAAATAACATTTAACTCGAATGTTCAATTGAGTCACGTAATACATCGAAACGCTCGAAATTGAAAACAGAAGCTCTGAGCAAATTCAAACGACAATAACTTTTTACTCGGATGTCCGATTGAGTCCCGTAATATATCGAGACACTCGAAATTGAGAATACAAGATCTGAGGAAATTCAAACGACAATAACTTTTTACTCGGATGTCCGATTGAGTTCCATAATATATTGAGACGCACCAAATTGAAAACGGAGGCTCGTAGCAAATTCAAATGACAATAATTTTTTACTCGGATGTCTGATTGAGTCCCGTAATATATCGAGACGCTCGAAATTAAATACAGAAGCTCGTACCAAATTCAAATGATAATAACTTTTTACTCGAATGTCCGATGGACACCCGTAATAGGTCGAGATGCTCGAAATTGAAAACAGAAGCTTTGAGCAAATTCAAATGACAATAACTTTTTACTCGGATGTCCGATGGAGTCTCGTAATAGATTGAGACGATCGAAATTGATTACCGAAGCTCTGAAAAAATTCAAACGACAATAACTTTTACTCGGATGTCCGATTAAGACCCGTAATATATCGAGAGGTTCGTATATTGAGCGTCTCGATATAATATGCGCCTGAATTGCACATCCGATTGAAAAGTTATGACCATTGGAATTTCTCGAGAGTTTCCGTTGTTCAATTTCGAGCTTCTCTATATGTGATGCGCCTGAATCGGACATCCGAGTTTAACGTTATGACCATTTGAATTTCTCGAGAGCCTCCGTTGTTCAATTTTTAGCGTCTTGATATGAGATTCGCCTGAATCGGACATCCGAGTGAAAAGTTATGACCATTTGAATTTCTCGGGAGCTTCCGTTGTTCAATTTCGAGCGTCCCGATATGTGATGCGCCTGAATCGGACATCCAATTGAAAGTTATGACCATTTGAATTTCTCGGGAGCTTCCGTTGTTCAATTTTAAGCGTCTCGATATGTGATGCGCCTGAATCGGACATCCGATTGAAAAGTTCTGACCACTTGAATTTCTCGAGAGCATTCGTTGTTTGAGCGCGTCGATATATTTTGGGCCTGAATCGGACCTTCGACTGAAATGTTATGACCATTTGAATTTCTCGAGAGCTTCCGCTGTTCATTTTCGAGCGTCTCGATATATTATGCGCCTGAATCGAACCTCCGAGTGAAAAATTATGACCATTTGAATTTCTCGAGAGCTTCCGTTGTTCAATTTCGAGCGTCTCGATATATTATGCGCCTGAATCGGATCTCCGAGTGAAAAGTTATGACCATTTGAATTTCTCGATAACTTTCGTTGTTCAATTTCGAGAGTCTCGATATATCATGCGCCTGAATCTGACCTTCGTGTGAAAATTTATGACCATTTGAATTTCTCAAGAGCTTCCGTTGTTCAATTTCGAGCGTCTCGATATATTATGCGCCTAAATTGGACATCCGAGTAAAAAGTTATGCCCATTTGAATTGCTTAAGAGCTTCCATTGTTCAGTTTCGAGCGTCTCGATGTATTATGCGCCTGAATCGGACATCTGAGTGAAAAGTTATGACCATTTCAATTGCTCAAGAGCTTCCATTGTTCAATTTCTAGCGTCTCGATATATTATGCGCCTGAATTGGACCTCCGAGTTAAAAGTTATGACCATTTGAATTTCACGAGAGCTTCCGTTGTTCAATTTCAAGCTTCTCGATATATTATGCGCCTGAATCTGACCCCCAATTGAAAAGTTATGACCATTTGAATTTCTCGAGAGCTTCCGTTGTTCAATTTCGAGCGTCTCGATATATTATGCGCATGAATCGGACCTCCAAGTGAAAAGTTATGACCATTTCAATTGCTCAAAAGCTTCCATTGTTCAATTTCGAGCGTCTCGATATATTATGCGCCCGAATCGGACCTCCATGTGAAAAGTTATGACTATTTGAATTTCTCGAGAGCTTCCATTGTTCAATTTCGAGAGTCTCAATATATTATGCGCCTGAATCTTACCTCAGTGTGAAAAGATATGACTATTTGAATTTCTCAAGAGCTTCCGTTGTTCAATTTCGAGCGTCTCGATATATTATGCGCCTAAATTGGACATCCGAGTTAAAAGTTATGACCATTTGAATTGCTCAAGAGCTTCCGTTGTTCAATTTCAAGCTTCTCGATATATTACGCGCCTGAATCTGACCTCCGTGTGAAATGTTATGACCATTTGAATTGCTCGAGAGCTTTCTTTTTTCAATTTCGAGCATCTTGATATATTATGCGCCTGAATCGGACATCCGAGTGAATAGTTATGACCATTTGAATTGCTCAAGAGCTCAAGTGTTCAATTTTGAGCGTCTCGATATATTATGCGCCTGAATCGGACCTCCGAGTTAAAAGTTATGACCATTTGAATATCTCGAGTGCTTCCGTTGTTCAATTATGTGCGTCTCGATATATTATGTGCCTGAATCGGATCTCCGAGTTAAAAGTTATCACCATTTGAATTTCTCAAGAGCTTCCGTTGTTCAATTTCGAGCGTCTCGATATATTATGCGCCTAAATTGGACATCCGAGTTAAAAGTTATGACCATTTGATGCGAACCTGAGTAGGAGCGAAACGTTTGATACAGGCTACGGAGGTTTTGGATGACGCCACTTCCGGTGATGGAAGATAAGTCCGGGTAGACGCCACTTCCAGTGAAGGAAGATAAGTCTGGGTAGACGCTACTTCCGGTGAAGGAAGATAAGTCAAGGTAGACGCCACTTATGGTGAAGGAAGATAAGTCAGGGTAGACGCCACAAGGATTACCTTGATAAATCTGATAATTGGTTCAACAAGGAACCCAGAGAGAAACTCTCACCAAATTTTATCAAAATGCCAAAAGTTTTTTTATTCAAAACAAAAACCCATACTTGTAGTGTATGTGAACAAAAATATAAAAACCCATTTGAATTGCTCAATAGCTTCCATTGTTCAATTTCGAGCGTCTCAATATATTATGCTCCTGAATCGGATATCCGAGTGAAAAGTTATGACCATTTGAATTTCTCGAGAGTTTCCGTTGTTCAATTTCGAGCGTCTCTATATGTGATGTGCCTAAATCAAACATCCGAGTTAAAAGTTATGTCCATTTGAATTTCTAAGAGCTTCCGTTGTTCAATTTCGAGCATCTCGATATATTATACGCCTGAATCGGACATCCGAATGAATAGTTATGACCATTAGAATTTCTCGAGAGCTTCCTTTGTTCAATTTCGAGTGTCTCGATATATTACGCGCCTGAATCGGACATCCGAGTGAATAGTTATGACCATTTGAATTTCTCGAGAGCTTCCTTTGTTCAATCTCGAGTGTCTCGATATATTATGAGCCTGAATCGGACCTCCGAGTTAAAAGTTATGACCTTTTGAATTTCTCGAGAGATTTCGCGGTTCAATTTTGTGCGTCTTGACATAGTATGCGCCTGAATACGACCTCCAAGTGAAAAGTTATGACCATTTGAATTGCTCAATAGCTTCCATTGTTCAATTTCGAGTGTCTCGATATATTATGCGCCTGAATTGGATATCCGAGTGAATAGTTATGACCATTTGAATTTCTCGAGAGCTTCTTTTGTTCAATTTCGAGTGTCTCGATATATTATGCGCCTGAATCGGACCTCCGAGTTAAAAGTTAGGACCATTTGAATTTCTCGAGAGCTTCCGTTGTTCAATTTTGTATTTCTCGATATATTATGCGCATGAATCGGACCTCCAAGTGAAAAGTTATGACCATTTGAATTGCTCAAGAGCTTCCATTGTTCAATTTTGAGCGTCTCGATATATTATGCGCCTGAATCGGACCTCCTAGTTAAAATTTATGACCATTTGAATTGCTTGAGAGCTTCCGTTGTTCAATTTCGAGCGTCTCGATATATTATGCCCCTGAATCGGACCTCCGAGTGAAAAGTTATGACCATTTGAATTTCTCAATAGCTTCCGTTGTTCAATTTTGTGTGTCTCGATATATTGTGCGCCTGAATCGGACCTCCGAGTAAAAAGTTATGACCATTTGAATTGCTCAAGAGCTTCCATTGTTCAATTTCGAGCGTTTCGATATATTATGCGCCTGAATCTGACCCCCGTTTGGAAAATTATGACCATTTGAATTTCTTGAGAGCTTCCGTTGTTCAATTTCGAGCGTCTCGATATATTATGCGCATGAATCGGAACTCCAAGTGAAAAGTTATGACCATTTGAATTGCTCAAGAGCTTCCATTGTTTAATTTCGAGTGTCTCGATATATTATGCTCCTGAATCGGACCTCCAAGTTAAAATTTATGACCATTTGAATTGCTAAAGAGCTTTCGTTGTTCAATTTCGAGCGTCTCGATATATTATGCGCCTGAATCGGACCTCCGAGTGAAAAGTTATGACCATTTGAATTTCTCGAGTGCTTCGGTTGTTCAATTTCGAGCATCTCTATATGTGATGCGCCTAAATCGGACATCCGAGTTAAAAATTATGTCCATTTGAATTTATCGAGAGCTTCCGTTGTTCAATGTCGAGCGTCTCGATATATTATGCGCCAGAATCGGACCTCCGAGTTAAAATTTATGACCATTTGAATTGCTCGAGAGCTTCCGTTGTTCAATTTCGAGCATCTCGATATATTATGCTCCTGAATCGGAAATCCGAGTGAATAGTTATGACCATTTGAATTGGTCAAGAGCTGAAGGGTTCAATTTCGAGCGTCTTGATATATTATGCGCCTGAATCGGACCTCTGAGTTAAAACATATGACCATTTGAATTTCTCGAGAGCTTTCGTTGTTCAATTTTGTGTGTCTCGATATATTGTGCGCCTGAATCGGACCTCCGAGTAAAAAGTTATGACCATTTGAATTGCTCAAGAGCTTCCATTGTTCAATTTCGAGCGTCTCGATATATTAGGCGCCTGAATCGGACATCCGAGTTAAAAGTTATGACCATTTGAATATCTCGAGAGCTTCCGTTGTTCAATTTTGTGTGTCTCGATATATTATGCGCCTGAATCAGACCTCCAAGTTAAAATTTATGACCATTTGAATTTCTCGACAGCTTCCGTTGATCAATTTTTTGTGTCTCGATATATTATGCGCCTGAATAGGACCTCTGAGTAAAAAGCTATGACCATTTGAAGTTCTTGAGAGCTTCCGTTGTTCAATTTCGAGCTTCTCGATATATTATGCGCCTGAATCTGACCTCCGTGTGAAAAGTCATGATCATTAGAATTTCTCGAGAGCTTCGGTTGTTAAATTTCGAGCGTCTCGATATATTATGCGCCTGAATCGGACCTCCGAATGAAAGTAATTAGCATTTGAATTGCTCGAGAGCTTCCGCTGTTGATTTTCGAGGGTCTCGATATGTTATGCACTTGAATCGGACATCCGAGTGAAAAGGTATGACCTTTTGAATTTCTCGAGAGCTTCTGTTGTTCAATTTCGAGCGTCTCTATATGTGATGTGCCTGAATCGGACATCCGAGTGAATAGTTATGACCATTTGAATTTCTCGAGAGCTTCCTTTGTTCAATCTTGAGTGTCTCGATATATTATGAGCCTGAATCGGACCTCCGAGTTAAAAGTTATGACCTTTTGAATTTCTTGAGAGATTTTGCGGTTCAATTTTGTGCGTCTTGACATAGTACGCGACTGAATAGGACCTCCAAGTGAAAAGTTATGACCATTTGAATTGCTCAATAGCTTCCATTGTTCAATTTCGAGCGTCTCAATATATTATGCTCCTGAATTGGATATCCGACTGAAAAGTAATGACCATTTGAATTTCCCGAGAGTTTCCGTTGTTCAATATCGAGCGTCTCTATATGTGATGCACCTAAATCGGACATACGAGTTAAAAGTTATGTCCATTTGAATTTCTCTAGAGCTTCCGTTGTTCAATTTCGAGCATCTCGATATATTATGCGCCTGAATCGGACATCCGAGTGAATAGTTATGACCATTAGAATTTCTCGAGAGCTTCCTTTGTTCAATTTCGAGTGTCTCGATATATTATGCGCCTGAATTGGATATCCGAGTGAATAGTTATGACCATTAGAATTTCTCGAGAGCTTCCTTTGTTCAATTTCGAGTGTCTCGATATATTATGCGCCTGAATCGGACATCCGAGTGAATAGTTATGACCATTTGAATTTCTCGAGTGCTTCCTTTGTTCAATCTCGAGTTTCTCGATATATTATGAGCCTGAATCGGACCTCCAAGTTAAAAGTTATGACCTTTTGAATTTCTCGAGAGATTTTGCGGTTCAATTTTGTGCGTCTTGACATAGTATGCGCCTGAATAGGACCTCCAAGTGAAAAGTTATGACCATTTGAATTGCTCAATAGCTTCCATTGTTCAATTTCGAGCGTCTCAATATATTATGCTCCTGAATTGGATATCCGAGTCAAAAGTTATGACCATTTGAATTTCACGAGAGTTTCCGTTGTTCAATTTCGAGCGTCTCTATATGTGATGCGCCTAAATCGGACATCCGAGTTAAAAGTTATGTCCATTTGAATTTCTCTAGAGCTTCCGTTGTTCAATTTCGAGCATCTCGATATATTATGCGCCTGAATCGGACATCCGAGTGAATAGTTATGACCATTAGAATTTCTCGAGAGCTTCCTTTGTTCAATTTCGAGTGTCTCGATATATTATGCACCTGAATCGGACATCCGAGTGAATAGTTATGACCATTTGAATTTCTCGAGAGCTTCCTTTGTTCAATCTCGAGTGTCTCGATATATTATGAGCCTGAATCGGACCTCCAAGTTAAAAGTTATGACCTTTTGAATTTCTCGAGAGATTTCACGGTTCAATTTTGTGCGTCTTGACATAGTATGCGCCTGAATACGACCTCCAAGTGAAAAGTTATGACCATTTGAATTGCTCAATAGCTTCCATTGTTCAATTTCGAGCGTCTCGATATATTATGCTCCTGAATTGGATATCCGAGTGAAAAGTTATGACCATTTGAATTTCTCGAGAGTTTCCGTTTTTCAATTTCGAGCGTCTCTATATGTGATGAGCCTAAATCGGACATCCGAGTTAAAAGTTATGTCCATTTGAATTTCTCTAGAGCTTCCGTTGTTCAATTTCGAGCATCTCGATATATTATGCGCCTGAATCGGACATCTGAGTGAATAGTTATGACCATTAGAATTTCTCGAGACCTTCATTTGTTCAATTTCGAGTGTCTCGATATGTTATGCGCCTGAATTGGATATCTGAGTGAATAGTTATGACCATTTGAATTTCTCGAGAGCTTCTTTTGTTCAATTTCGAGTGTCTCGATATATTATGCACCTGAATCGGACATCCGAGTGAATAGTTATGACCATTTGAATTTCTCGAGAGCTTCCTTTGTTCAATCTCGAGTGTCTCGATATATTATGAGCCTGAATCGAACCTCCGAGTTAAAAGTTATGGACTTTTGAATTTCTCGAGAGATTTCGCGGTTCAATTTTGTGCGTCTTGACATAGTATACACCTGAATAGGACCTCCAAGTGAAAAGTTATGACCATTTGAATTGCTCAATAGCTTCCATTGTTCAATTTCGAGCATCTCGATATATTATGCGCCTGATTCGGACATCCGAGTGAATAGTTATGACCATTAGAATTTCTCGAGAGCTTCCTTTGTTCAATTTCGTGTGTCTCGATATATTATGCGCCTGAATCGGACATCCGAGTGAATAGTTATGACCATTTGAATTTCTTGAGAGCTTCCTTTGTTCAATTTCGAGTGTCTCGATATATTATTCGCCGGAATCGGACATCCGACTGAATAGTTATCACCATTAGAATTTCTCTAAAGCTTCCGTTGTTCAATTTCGAGCATCTCGATTTACTATGCACCTGAATCGGACATCCGAGTGAATAGTTATGACCATTTGAATTTCTCGAGAGCTTCCTTTGTTCAATCTCGAGTGTCTCGATATATTATGAGCCTGAATCGGACCTCCGAGTTAAAAGTTATGGACTTTTGAATTTCTCGAGAGATTTCGCGGTTCAATTTTGTGCGTCTTTACATAGTATGCGCCTGAATAGGACCTCCAAGTGAAAAGTTATGACCATTTGAATTGCTCAATAGCTTCCATTGTTCAATTTCGAGAGTCTCAATATATTATGCTCCTGAATTGGATATCCGAGTGAAAAGTTATGACCATTTGAATTTCTCGAGAGTTTCCGTTTTTCAATTTCGAGCGTCTCTATATGTGATGAGCCTAAATCGGACATCCGAGTTAAAAGTTATGTCCATTTGAATTTCTCTAGAGCTTCCGTTGTTCAATTTCGAGCATCTCTATATATTATGCGCCTGAATCGGACATCTTAGTGAATAGTTATGACCATTAGAATTTCTCGAGAGCTTCATTTGTTCAATTTCGAGTGTCTCGATATATTATGCGCCTGAATTGGATATCTGAGTGAATAGTTATGACCATTTGAATTTCTCGATAGCTTCTTTTGTTCAATTTCGAGTGTCTCGATATATTATGCGCCTGAATCGGACCTCCGAGTTAAAAGTTATGCCCATTTGAATTTCTCGAGAGCTTCCGTTGTTCAATTTTGTATGTCTCAATATATTATGCACTTGAATCGGACATCCGAGTTAAAAGTAATGACCATTTGAATTTCATGAGAGCTTCCGTTGTTCAATTTCAAGCGTCTCGATATATTAGGCGCCTGAATCTGACCTCCGTGTGAAAAGTTATGACCATTTGAATTTCTCAAGAGCTTCCGTTGTTCAATTTCGAGCGTCACAATATATTATGCGCCTGAATCGGACCTCCGAATGAAAATTTATGACCATTTGAATTTCACGAGAACTTCCGTTGTTCAATTTCGAGCGTCTCGATATATTATGCGTGTAAATTGGACATCCGAGTTAAAAGTTATGACCATTTGAATTGCTCAAGAGCTTCCATTGTTCAATTTCGAGCGTCTCAATATATTATCCGCTTGAATCTGACCCCCGTTTGAAAAGTTATGACCATTTGAATTTCTCTAGAGCTTCCGTTGTTCAATTTCGAGCGTCTCGATATATTATGCGCATGAATCGGACCTCCAACTGAAAAGTTATGACCATTTGAATTGCTCAAGAGCTTCCGTTGTTCAATTTCGAGCGTCTCGATATATTATGCGTGTAAATTGGACATCCGAGTTAAAAGTTATGACCATTTGAATTGCTCAAGAGCTTCCATTGTTCAATTTCGAGCGTCTCAATATATTATCCGCTTGAATCTGACCCCCGTTTGAAAAGTTATGACCATTTGAATTTCTCTAGAGCTTCCGTTGTTCAATTTCGAGTGTCTCGATATATTATGCCCGTGAATCGGACCTCCGAGTTAAAATTTCTGACCATTTGAATTGCTTTAGAGCTTTCGTTGTTCAATTTCGAGCGTCTCGATATATTATGCGCCTGAATCAGACCTCCGAGTGAAAAGTTATGACCATTTGAATTTCTCAATAGATTCTGTTGTTCAATTTTGTGTGTCTCGATATATTGTGCGCCTGAATCGGACCTCCGAGTAAAAAGTTATGACCATTTGAATTGCTCAAGGGCTTCCATTGTTCAATTTCGAGCGTCTCGATATATTACGCGCCTGAATCTGACCCCCGTTTGAAAAGTTATGACCATTTGAATTTCTCGAGAGCTTCCGTTGTTCAATGTCGAGCGTCTCGATATATTATGCGCCAGAATCGGACCTCCGAGTTAAAATTTATGACCATTTGAATTGCTCGAGAGCTTCCGTTGTTCAATTTCGAGCATCTCGATATATTATGCGCTTGAATCGGAAATCCGAGTGAATAGTTATGACCATTTGAATTGGTCAAGAGCTCAAGTGTTCAATTTCGAGCGTCTTGATATATTATGCTCCTGAATCGGACCTCCGAGTTAAAAGTTATGACCATTTGAATTTCTCGAGAGCTTCCGTTGTTCAATTTTGTGTGTCTCGATATATTGTGCGCCTGAATCGGACCTCCGAGTAAAAAGTTATGACCATTTGAATTGCTCAACAGCTTCCATTGTTCAATTTCGAGCGTCTCGATATATTATGCGCCTGAATCTGACCCCCGTTTGAAAAGTTATGACCATTTGAATTTCTCGAGAGCTTCCGTTGTTCAATTCGAGAGCTTCCGTTGTTCAATTTCGAGCATCTCGATATATTATGCGCCTGAATCGGAAATCCGAGTGAATAGTTATGACCATTTGAATTGGTCAAGAGCTCAAGTGTTCAATTTCGAGCGTCTTGATATATTATGCGCCTGAATCGGACCTCCGAGTTAAAAGTTATGACCATTTGAATTTCTCGAGAACTTCCGTTGTTCAATTTTGTGTGTCTCGATATATTGTGCGCCTGAATCGGACCTCCGAGTAAAAAGTTATGACCATTTGAATTGCTCAAGACCTTCCATTGCTCAATTACGAGCATCTCGATATATTATGCGCCTGAATCAGAAATCCGAGTGAATAGTTATGACCATTTGAATTGGTCAAGAGCTCAAGTGTTCAATTTCGAGCGTCTTGATATATTATCCGCCTGAATCGGACCTCCGAGTTAAAAGTTATGACCATATGAATATCTCTAGAGCTTCCGTTGTTCAATTTTGTGTGTCTCGATATATTATGCGCCTGAATCAGACCTCCAAGTTAAAATTTATGACCATTTGAATTTCTCGACAGCTTCCGTTGATCAATTTTGTGTGTCTCGATATATTATGCGCCTGAATCGGACCTCTGACTAAAAAGCTATGACCATTTGAAGTTCTTGAGAGCTTCCGTTGTTCAATTTCGAGCTTCTCGATATATTATGCGTCTGAATCTGACCTCCGTGTGAAAAGTCATGATCATTAGAATTTCTCGAGAGCTTCGGTTGTTAAATTTCGACCGTCTCGATATATTATGCGCCTGAATCGGACCTCCGTATGAAAAGTAATAAGCATTTGAATTTCTCGAGAGCTTCCGCTGTTGATTTTCGAGCGTGTCGATATGTTATGCACTTGAATCGGACATCCGAGTGAAAAGTTAAGACCATTTGAATTTCTCGAGAGCTTCTGTTGTTCAATTTCGAGCGTCTCTATATGTGATGTGCCTAAATCGGACATCCGAGTTAAAAGTTATGTCCATTTGAATTTCTCTAAATCTTCCATTGTTCATTTTCGAGCGTCTCGATATGTTATGCGCCTGAATCGGATATCCGAGTGAATAGTTATGACCATTAGAATTTCTCGAGAGCTTCCTTTGTTCAATTTCGAGTGTCTCGATATATTATGTACCTGAATCGGACATCCGAGTGAATAGTTATGACCATTTGAATTTCTCGAGAGCTTCCTTTATTCAATCTCGAGTGTCTCGATATATTATGAGCCTGAATCGGACCTACGAGTTAAAATTTATGACCTTTTGAATTTCTGGAGAGATTTCGCGGTACAATTTTGTGCGTCTTGACATAGTATGCGCCTGAATAGGACCTCCAAGTGAAAAGTTATGACCATTTGAATTGCTCAATAGCTTCCATTGTTCAATTTCGAGCGTCTCAATATATTATGCTCCTGAATCGGATATCCGAGTTAAAAGTTATGGCCATTTGAATTTCTCGAGAGTTTCCGTTATTCAATTTCGAGCATCTCTATATGTGATGCGCCTAAATCGGACATCCGAGTTAAACGTTATGTCAATTTGAATTTCTCTAGAGCTTCCGTTGTTCAATTTCGAGCATCTCGATATATTATGCGCCTGAATCGGACATCCGAGTGAATAGTTATGACCATTAGAATTTCTCGAGAGCTTCCTTTGTTCAATTTCGAGTGTCTCGATATATTATGCGCCGGAATCGGACATCCGAGTGAATAGTTATGACCATTTGAATTTCTCGAGAGCTTCCTTTGTTCAATTTCGAGTGTCTCGATATATTATGCGCCTTAATCGGACCTCCGAGTTAAAAGTTATGACCATTTGAATTTCTCGAGAGCTTCCGTTGTTCAATTTTGTATGTCTCGATATATTATGCGCCTGAATCGGACATCCGAGTGAATAGGTATGACGATTCAAATTGCTCAAGAGCTTCCATTGTTCAATTTCGAGCATCTCAATATAGTATGCGCCTGAATAGGATGTCCGAGTCAAAAGTTATGACCATTTGAATTTCTCGAGAGCTTCCATTGTTCAATTTCGAGCGTTTCAATATATTATCCGCCTGAATCTGACCTTCTTTTGAAAAGTTATGACCATTTGAATTTCTCGAGATCTTCCGTTGTTCAATTTCAAGCGTGTCGATATATTATGCGCATGAATCGGAACTCCGAGTGAAAAGTTATGACCATTTGAATTGCTCAAGAGCTTCCATTGTTCAATTTCGAACGTCTCGATATGTTATGCGCCTGAATCGCACATCCGAGTGAAAAGGTATGACCATTTGAATTTCTCGAGAGCATTTGTTGTTCATTTTCGAGCGTCTCTATATGTGATGCGCCTAAATCGGACATCCGAGTTATAAGTTATGTCCATTTGAATTTCTCGAGAGCTTCCGTTGTTCAATATCAAACGTGTCGAAATATTATGCTCCTGAATCGGACCTCCGAGTGAAAAGTTATGACTATTTGAATTTCTCAAGAGCTTGAATTGTTCAATTTCGAGCGTCTCGATATATTATGCGCCTGAATCTGACCTCCGTGTTAAAAGTTATGACCATTTGAATTTCTCGAGAGCTTCTGTTGTTCAATTTTTTATTGCTCGATATATTATGCGTCTGAATCGGACATCCGAGTGGATAGTTAAGACGATTCGAATTGCTCAATAGCTTCCATTGTTCAATTTCGAGCATCTCGATATAGTATGCGCCTGAATAGGATGCCCGAGTAAAAGTTATGACCATTTGAATTTCTCGAGAGCTTCCATTGTTCAATTTCGAGCGTCTCGATATATTATGCGCCTGAATCGGGTCTCTGAGTTAAAAGTTATGACCATTTGAATTTCTCGAGAGCTTCCGTTGTTCAATTTTGTATTTCTCGATATATTATGCGCTTGAATCGGACATCCGAGTGAATAGTTATGACGATTCGAATTGCTCAAGAGCTTCCATTGTTCAATTTCGAGCATCTCGATATAGTATGCGCCTGAGTAGGATGTCCGAGTTAGAAGTTATGACCATTTGAATTTCTCGAGAGCTTCCATTATTAAATTTCGAGCGTTTCGATATATTATCCGCCTGAATCTGACCTTCTTTTGAAAAGTTATGACCATTTGAATTTCTCGAGAGCTCCCGTTGTTCAATTTCGAGCGTGTCGATATATTATGCGCATGTATCGGACCTCCGACTGAAAAGTTATGACCATTTGAATTGCTCAAGAGTTTCCATTGTTCAATTTCGAGCGTCTCGATATGTTATGCGCCTGAATCGGACATCCGAGTGAAAAGGTATGACCATTTGAATTTCTCGAGAGCTTCGGTTGCTCAATTTCGAGCGTCTCTATATGTGATGCGCCTAAATCGGACATCCGAGTTAAAAGCTATGTCCATTTGAATTTCTCTAGAGCTTCCATTGTTCATTTTTTATCGTCTCGATATGTTATGCGCCTGAATCGGACATTCAAGTGAAAAGGTATGACCATTTTGAATTTCTCGAGAGCTTCCGTTGTTCAATTTCGAGCGTGTCGATATATAATGCGCATGAATCGGACCTCCGAGTGAAAAGTTATGACCATTTGAATTGCTCAAGAGCTTCCATTGTTCAATTTCGAGCGTCTCGATATGTTATGTGCCTGAATCGGACATCCGAGTGAAAAGGTATGACCATTTGAATTTCTCGAGAGCTTCTGTTGTTCAATTTCGAGAGTCTCTATATGTCATGCGCCTAAATCGGACATCCGAGTTAAAAGTTATGTCCATTTGAATTTCTCTAGAGCTTCCATTGTCCATTTTCAAGCATCTCGATATGTTATGCGCCTGAATCGGAAATCCGAGTGAAAAGGTATGACCATTAGAATTTCTCGAGAGCTTCCTTTGTTCAATTTCGAGTGTCTCGATATATTATGTACCTGAATCGGACATCCGAGTGAATAGTTATGACCATTTGAATTTCTCGAGAGCTTCCTTTATTCAATCTCGAGTGTCTCGATATATTATGAGCCTGAATCGGACCTCCGAGTTAAAATTTATGACCTTTTGAATTTCTGGAGAGATTTCGCGGTACAATTTTGTGCGTCTTGACATAGTATGCGCCTGAATAGGACCTCCAAGTGAAAAGTTATGACCATTTGAATTGCTCAATAGCTTCCATTGTTCAATTTCGAGCGTCTCCATATATTATGCTCCTGAATCGGATATCCGAGTTAAAGGTTATGGCCATTTGAATTTCTCGAGAGTTTCCGTTATTCAATTTCGAGCATCTCTATATCTGATGCGCCTAAATCGGACATCCGAGTTAAACGTTATGTCAATTTGAATTTCTCTAGAGCTTCCGTTGTTCAATTTCGAGCATCTCGATATATTATGCGCCTGAATCGGACATCCGAGTTAAAAGTTATGACCATTTGAATTTCTCGAGAGCTTCCGTTGTTCAATTTCGAGCGTGTCGATATATTATGCGCATGAATCGGACCTCCGAGTGAAAAGTTATGACCATTTGAATTGTTCAAGAGGTTCCATTGTTCAATTTCGAGCGTCTCGATATGTTATGTGCCTGAATCGGACATCCGAGTGAAAAGGTATGACCATTTGAATTTCTCGAGAGCTTCCTTTGTTCAATTTCGTTTGTCTCGATATATTATGCGCCTGAATCGGACCTCCGAGTTAAAAGTTATGACCATTTGAATTTCTCGAGAGCTTCCGTTGTTCAATTTTGTATTTCTCGATATATTATGCGTCTGAATCGAGTGAATAGTTATGACGATTCGAATTGCTCAAGAGCTTCCATTGTTCAATTTCGAGCGTCTCGATATAGTATGCGCCTAAATTTGATGTCCGAGTTAAAAGTTATGACCATTTGAATTTCTTGAGAGCTTTCATTGTTCAATTTCGAGCGTTTCGATATATTACCCGCCTGAATCTGACCTTCTTTTGAAAAGTTATGGACATTTGAATTTCTCGAGAGCTTCCGTTGTTCAATTTCGAGCGTGTCGATATATTATGCGAATGAATCGGACCTCCGAGTGAAAAGTTATGACCATTTGAATTGCTCAAGAGCTTCCATTGTTCAATTTCGAGCGTCTCGATATGTTATGCGCCTGAATCGGACATCCGAGTGAAAAGGTATGACCATTTGAATTTCTCGAGAGCTTCTTTTATTCAATTTCGAGCGTCTCTATATGTGATGCGCCTAAATCGGACATCCGAGTTATAAGTTATGTCCATTTGAATTTCTCGAGAGCTTCCGTTGTTCAATATCAAACGTGTCGATATATTATGCGCCTGAATCGGACCTCCGAGTGAAAAGTTATGACTATTTGAATTTCTCAAGAGCTTGAATTGTTCAATTTCGAGCGTCTCGATATATTATGCGCCTGAATCTGACCTTTGGTTAAAAGTTATGACCATTTGAATTTCTCGAGAGCTTCCGTTGTTCAATTTTGTATTTCTCGATATATTATGCGCCTAAATCGGACATCCGAGTGAATAGTTATGACGATTCGAATTGCTCAAGAGCTTCCATTGTTCAATTTCGAGCATCTCGATATAGTATGCGCCTGAATAGGATGTCCGAGTTAAAAGTTATGACCATTTGAATTTCTCAAGAGCTTCCATTGTTCAATTTCGAGCATTTTGATATATTATCCGCCTGAATCTGACCTTCTTTTGAAAAGTTATGACCATTTGAATTTCTCGAGAGCTTCCGTTGTTCAATTTCGAGCGTGTCGATATATTATGCGCATGAATCGGACCTCCGAGTGAAAAGTTATGACCATTTGAATTTCTCGAGAGCTTCTGTTGTTCAATTTTGAGCGTCTCTATATGTGATGCGCGTAAATCGGACATCCGAGTTAAAAGTTATGTCCATTTGAATTTCTCTAGAGCTTCCGTTGTTCAATTTCGAGCATCTCGATATATTATGTGCCTGAATCGGACATCCGAGTGAATAGTTATGACCATTAGAATTTCTCGAGAGCTTCCTTTGTTCAATTTCGAGTGTCTCGATATATTATGCGCCTGAATCGGACATCCGAGTGAATAGTTATGACCATTAGAATTTATCGAGAGCTTCCTTTATTCAATTTCGAGTGTCTCGATATATTATAAGCCTGAATCGGACCTCCGAGTTAAAAGTTATGACCTTTTGAATTTCTCGAGAGATTCCGCGGTTCAATTTTGTGCGTCTTGACATAGTATGCGCCTGAATAGGACCTGCAAGTGAAAAGTTATGACAATTTGAATTGCTCAATAGCTTCCATTGTTCAATTTAGAGCGTCTCAATATATTATGCTCCTGAATCGGATATCCAAGTGAAAAGTTATGACCATTTGAATTTTTCGAGAGTTTCCGTTGTTCAATTTCGAGCGTCTCTATATGTGATGCGCCTAAATCGGACATCCGAGTTAAAAGTTATGACCATTTGAATTTCTCGAGAGCTTCCGTTGTTCAATTTCGAGCGTGTCGATATATTATGCGCATGAATCGAACCTCCGAGTGAAAAGTTATGACCATTTGAATTGCTCAAGAGCTTCCATTGTTCAATTTCGAGTGTCTCGATATGTTATGTGCCTGAATCGGACATCCGAGTGAAAAGGTATGACAATTTGAATTTTTCGAGAGCTTCTGTTGTTCAATTTCGAGCGTCTCTATATGTGATGCGCTTAAATCGGACATCCGAGTTAAAAGTTATGTCCATTTGAATTTCTCTAGAGCTTCCATTGTTCATTTTCAAGCATCTCGATATGTTCTGCGCCTGAATCGGACATCCGAGTGAAAAGGTATGACCATTTGAATTTCTCGAGAGCTTCTGTTGTTCAATTTTGAGCGTCTCTATATGTGATGCGCCTAAATCGGACATCCGAGTTAAAAGTTATGTCCATTTGAATTTCTCTAGAGCTTCCGTTGTTCAATTTAGAGCATCCCGATATATTATGTGCCTGAATCGGACATCCGAGTGAATTGTTATGACCATTAGAATTTCTCGAGTGCTTCCTTTGTTCAATTTCGAGTGTCTCGATATATTATGCGTCTGAATCGGACATCCGAGTGAATAGTTATGACCATTTGAATTTCTCGAGAGCTTTCTTTATTCAATTTCGAGTGTCTCGATATATTATGAGCCTGAATCGGACCTCCGAGTTAAAAGTTATGACCTTTTGAATTTCTCGAGAGATTCCGCGGTTCAATTTTGTGCGTCTTGACATAGTATGCGCCTGAATAGGACCTCCAAGTGAAACGTTATGACCATTTGAATTGCTCAATAGCTTCCATTGTTCAATTTCGAGCGTCTCAATATATTATGCTCCTGAATCGAATATCTGAGTGAAAAGTTATGACCATTTGAATTTCTCGAGAGTTTCCGTTGTTCAATTTCGAGTGTCTCTATATTTGATGCGCCTAAATCGGACATCCGAGTTAAAAGTTATGACCATTTGAATTTCTCGAGAGCTGCCGTTGTTCAATTTCGAGTGTCTCGATATATTATGCGCCTGAATCGGACATCCGAGTCAATAGTTATGACCATTTGAATTTCTCGAGAGCTTCCTTTATTCAATTTCGAGTGTCTCGATATATTATGAGCCTGAATCGGACCTCCGAGTTAAAAGTTATGACCTTTTGAATTTCTCGAGAGATTCCGCGGTTCAGTTTTGTGCGTCTTGACATAGTATGCGCCTGAATAGGACCTCCAAGTGAAAAGTTATGACCATTTGAATTGCTCAATAGCTTCCATTGTTCAATTTCGAGCATCTCGATATATTATGCGCCTGATTCGGACATCCGAGTGAATAGTTATGACCATTAGAATTTCTCGAGAGCTTCCTTTGTTCAATTTCGTGTGTCTCGATATATTATGCGCCTGAATCGGACATCCGAGTGAATAGTTATGACCATTTGAATTTCTCGAGAGCTTCCTTTGTTCAATTTCGAGTGTCTCGATATATTATGCGCCGGAATCGGACATCCGACTGAATAGTTATCACCATTTGAATTTCTCTAAAGCTTCCGTTGTTCAATTTCGAGCATCTCGATATACTATGCGCCTGAATCGGACATCCTAGTGAATAGTTATCACCATTTGAATTTCTCAAGAGCTTCCTTTGTTCCATTTCGAGTGTCTCGATATATTATGCGCCTGAATCGGACCTCCGAGTTAAAAGTTATGACCATTTGAATTTCCCGAGAGCTTCCGTTGTTCAATTTTGTATTTCTCGATATATTATGCGCCTGAATTGGACATCCGAGTGAATAGTTATGACGATTCGAATTGCTCAAGAGCTTCCATTGTTCAATTTCGAGCGTCTCGATATAGTATGTGCCTGAATTGGATGTCCGAGTTAAAAGTTATGACTATTGGAATTTCTCGAGAGCTTCCAATGTTCAATTTCGAGCGTTTCGATATATTACCCGCCTGAATCTGACCTTCTTTTGAAAAGTTATTAATTACCATTTGAATTTCTCGAGAGGTTCCGTTGTTCAATTTCGAGCGTGTCGATATATTATGCGAATGAATCAGACCTCCGAGTGAAAAGTTATGGCCATTTGAATTGCTCAAGAGCTTCCATTGTTCAATTTCGAGCGTCTCGATATGTTATGCGCCTGAATCGGACATCCGAGTGAATAGTTATGACCATTTGAATTTCTCGAGAGCTTCCTTTATTCAATTTCGAGTGTCTCGATATATTATGAGCCTGAATCGGACCTCCGAGTTAAAAGTTATGACCTTTTGAATTTCTCGAGAGATTCCGCGGTTCAATTTTTTGCGTCTTGACATAGTATGCGCCTGAATAGGACCTCCAAGTGAAAAGTTATGACCAATTGAATTGCTCAATAGCTTCCATTGTTCAATTTCGAGCGTCTCAATATATTATGCTCCTGAATCGGATATCCGAGTGAAAAGTTATGACCATTTGAATTTCTCGAGAGTTTCCGTTGTTCAATTTCGAGCGTCTCTATATGTGATGCGCCTAAATCGGACATCCGAGTTAAAAGTTATGTCCATTTGAATTTCTCTAGAGCTTCCGTTGTTCAATTTCGAGCATCTCGATATATTATGCACTTGATTCGGACATCCGAGTGAATAGTTATGACCATTAGAATTTCTCGAGAGCTTCCTTTGTTCAATTTCGAGTGTCTCGATATATTATGCGCCGGAATCGGACATCCGAGTGAATAGTTATCACCATTTGAATTTCTCTAAAGCTTCCGTTGTTCAATTTCGAGCATCTCGATATACTATGCGCCTGAATCGGACATCCTAGTGAATAGTTATCACCATTTGAATTTCTCAAGAGCTTCCTTTGTTCCATTTCGAGTGTCTCGATATATTATGCGCCTGAATCGGACCTCCGAGCTAAAAGTTATGACCATTTGAATTTCCCGAGAGCTTCCGTTGTTCAATTTTGTATTTCTCGATATATTATGCGCCTGAATCGGACATCCGAGTGAATAGTTATGACGATTCGAATTGCTCAAGAGCTTCCATTGTTCAATTTCGAGCGTCTCGATATAGTATGCGCCTGAATTGGATGTCCGAGTCAAAAGTTATGACCATTTGAATTTCTCGAGAGCTTCCATTGTTCAATTTCGAGCGTTTCGATATATTACCCGCCTGAATCTGACCTTCTTTTGAAAAGTTATTAATTACCATTTGAATTTCTCGAGAGGTTCCGTTGTTCAATTTCGAGCGTGTCGATATATTATGCGAATGAATCAAACCTCCGAGTGAAAAGTTATGACCATTTGAATTGCTCAAGAGCTTTCATTGTTCAATTTCGAGCGTCTCGATATGTTATGCGCCTGAATCGGACATCCGAGTGAAAAGGTATGACCATTTGAATTTCTCGAGAGCTTCTGTTGTTCAATTACGACCGTCTCTATATGTGATGCGCCTAAATCGGACATCCGAGTTATAAGTAATGTCCATTTGAATTTCTCGAGAGCTTCCGTTGTTCAATATCAAACGTGTCGATATATTATGCGCCTGAATCGGACCTCCGAGTGAAATGTTATGACTATTTGAATTTCTCAAGAGCTTGAATTGTTCAATTTCGAGCGTCTCGATATATTATGCGCCTGAATCTGACCTCCGTGTTAAAAGTTATGACCATTTGAATTTCTCGAGAGCTTCCGTTGTTCAATTTTGTATTTCTCGATATTTTATGCGAATGAATCGGACATCCGAGTGAATAGTTATGACGATTCGAATTGCTCAAGAGCTTCCATTGTTCAATTTCGAGCATCTCGATATAGTATGCGCTTGAATAGGATGTCCGAGTTAAAAGTTATGACCATTTGAATTTCTCGAGAGCTTCCATTGTTCAATTTCGAGAATTTCGATATATTATCCGCCTGAATCGGACATCCGAGTGAATAGTTATGACCATTTGAATTTCTCGAGAGCTTCCTTTATTCAATTTCGAGTGTCTCGATATATTATAAGCCTGAATTGGACCTCCGAGTTAAAAGTTATGACCTTTTGAATTTCTCGAGAGTTTCCGTTGTTCAATTTCGAGCGTCTCTATATGTGATGCGCATAAATCGGACATCCGAGTTAAAAGTTATGTCCATTTGAATTTCTCTAGAGCTTACGTTGTTCAATTTCGAGCATCTCGATATATTATGCGCCTGATTCGGACATCCGAGTGAATAGTTATGACCATTAGAATTTCTCGAGAGCTTCCTTTGTTCAATTTCGTGTGTCTCGATATATTATGCGCCTGAATCGGACATCCGAGTGAATAGTTATGACCATTTGAATTTCTCGAGAGCTTCCTTTGTTCAATTTCGAGTGTCTCGATATATTATGCGCCTGAATCGGACCTCCGAGTTAAAAGTTATGACCATTTGAATTTCCCGAGTGCTTCCGTTGTTCAATTTTGTATTTCTCGATATATTATGCGCCTGAATCGGACATCCGAGTGAATAGTTATGACGATTTGAATTGCTCAAGAGCTTCCATTGTTCATTTTCGAGCGTCTCGATATAGTATGCGCCTGAATTGGATGTCCGAGTTAAAAGTTATGACCATTTGAATTTCTTGAGAGCTTCCATTGTTCAATTTCGAGCGTTTCGTTATATTACCCGCCTGAATCTGACCTTCTTTTGAAAAGTTATTACCATTTGAATTTCTCGAGAGCTTCC